>NC_142527.1:22810200-23012700 GCF_964205215.1 Stylophora pistillata | reverse complement strand
TAACAGCTCGTCCGTAAGTAGAGCTCTCCTGGCGTTCTGCTTCTGTAAACATCCCGTGAGCGTGCACATCTATCCCAGGAATGTGACCTGCGCAGGCTATATTACTAGCATCCGAGTAAATGGATATGAAAGGGAATGCCAAATCTGATACAGAGTTAACAGAGCGAAGATTATCCTTCCAAAACTGAAGCTCTACCATGCAATACCTATCAAGAACAAACACACTGTCCCAGTGTTGGGCAGCCGCTACGGACATCTGGCAATGCCTGGTCTTAACCCGGCTAAGATTCCGCGTAAAACAGGACTCATAGAGATAATCTTACCCACAATGGAGGCCACGCCTCTAGCAGAGCGTCTAGGATCTTGAAGGGTGTTGTCAATGTGAAACAAATCCTTATCCATTCTGGGTTCAGTAATGCTAATTTTTCAAAGAAGCCCGTCCCAAACGATACCAAGCCAAGTGATTAAACGCACAGGATCCCAAACTGACTTATCTTCGTTAGCTAGGAAGCCGGCCAAAGCCATATCTGATCTAATGATGCTAGAGTAAATCTCACTTGACAACTTGGTAGATTCGACATCGAAACCGTCATCAAGGTAAACAGCAGTGTGTATACCTTGAGATCACCAGTGTTTAACTAAAGGTCTGTCGAGTAGCTTGGTGAAGATGCAAGGCGCTGAAGATAAACCGAACGGTAAGACAGTAAACATGAAGAAACTAGGTTTCCCATCAGACATGACCCAGCTAAACCCAAGGAAACGTTGGTGGTCGGGAAAAATATCTAAATGGTGATACCCACTTTTAAGGTCAAACTTAGGGAAGTAACTACCTTTCTTAAAATAATCTAGCCCTACTCTCCAATCTTCTAACTTGAAATTCTGCTTAAAGGTGTATTGAATCACATATCTCAAGGCCAAAATTAAGCGTTTTTTCCCGCAACTATAGACGGAAACAGAGAGGGGATTAATAACCCTGAGGTAACACTTGGACACTTTACAAACTCTCCAGGAGGTAAACAACTCTGGAATCGACGAATGGACAAAGTCGGAGTGTTTCAAAGCAGAAGAATTATTCTTGAACTCTGCCGTTGGCGGAGTAAGGTAGAAAGGTATCTTGTAGCCCTCTGTAATGCATTCCGTGATGAAAGGGGGAGCGTTTATTCTTTTCCAAAACTGGACGTGAACTTTTAGTCTACCTTTAAGGGGTACAGGAGCTAAACCAGGTTCCGATGTACCCGCCTCTAATTCATAAGTTGAAGAAAACGTATCGTCTACCTCAATGATGTTCTCAAAACCTCCAGCCGTGTCATCACTCAACTGGTTTACGAGGTTGATCCCCGAATACTGTGCTAACTGCCCTTCTGAGCCGCTGGCTTGCAGGTCCGAATCCGTCGTGAAGTCCTCGGCAAGTAGAGCTCCAGTGACCTCTTTTTCCGCACCTGAAGCAGATGTCTGTCGCAGAAGGCATTCGACGGCCTGAAAAGGGAAAAAAAAGTAACGCAGAGGCAAAGCGACCACCAAAAAAAGTTCAAATAAACTAAACAATAAAATAAAGTAAGCCGAAAATGTGAACTAAAGCACCGCCGAGTAGTGTCACACTTGATGAATATATCAAGGAAGACACTCCTTCATTTACTCAACTGGAGTCTCAGGAGACTCCACGTGCTAACACAAAACGTGTTAGCATGAAGGCATGGATGCTCTCGCTACCTTCCAAAGGAAAATGCATTTGTCGTCAAACGAGGTATTTGAAAATTATTTACCTAGGTGAAGGTACATAGTGGTGGAAATTTCAGAATTGGTCGGTAAGTGCGCTCCAAGAGCACAATTGCCTTGTGCAGTATATACAAATTTGGTTTGCTTTATTCATAATTTTCGCATTGATGATAAAGAATCGTTCCCCACAGTTTTACTAATTATATAACAAAAAATTATAGATTTAGTGCCTGTGATCCGTGCAAGAACGGTTACCGCCCGAAATTACGCCGTTAGTTAAAGGCGTAAAATCTCTCAACATACATAACAACGACTGGAGGAAATTACGCCGTTAGTTAACTGCGTAAAATCTCCCAATATATACATAACACCGACTGAACGAAATTACGCCGTTAGTTAACGGCGTAAAATCTCCCAATATATGATATACCGATTGATCGAAATTACGCTGTTAGTTAACGACGTAAAATCTCCCAATATAATATAACATCGACTGTAAGTAGTTGTGTTGTGTATAGTAGTTTTTATGTTTAGTGTAGGATTTTACGCCGTTAACTAACGGCGTTAAATCATACAATTAGTGGCGTTAAATCTCACAATATACGGATCGAGGTAATCGCATAATTCGCCGCTATCTGATACGCCTTTTTGAGATATTTTTCACTTAGCTTTGCGTCCATTTACGCAACACTTTTCGCATATTTTACGCAACTCTAACAGTTAGATGCGGATATCTAGACAACCAATCAGAATATCGGAAAGAAAGAGAACTGAAGGTTTGATTTTGCAGCACACGTATTTGTTACTCAAATCTTTTGTAGGAATTGCTATGTCTATGCAACCCGAGTTCTAAACCTTTAAGAGGCTGTACACCACTTGCAATTGAAAATGTAATTCTTTTACATACCTGTATGGTATATCGGAAATATGAAGCTAAGATATGCAATCCTTTTTGACTCTGATATGCCCGACAGTTAACTCACCTGTCATGCTGAAGTCTATGGGTTCAAATATCATTTCTGCACACGAACGTCTGCAGAAAATGTGAATGTCAGTGTCGCGTTCCCGATGCCGCAGACACGTGGTGTTGTGCACCGGAGTTCGCCAGTATAACCACAGTGTTGAACTTTAGACAAGCAGCAGCATCAAACTCTTTATTCACTTAAGCTGGCAGTCTTTGTACAGCACAGGCGGTAAAAAATCGGATCTTGACTCCGGGGTAGAGAACTCCTAAACTTCGTTCGGCTCCGAAATGCTTTCGCTACAGTGACTCCTCGCAACTGAGCTACTTGCTAATAGAAGGCGAATTTAGTTCTTACATTTTGACGTACGGGAAATAGAAATGAAGAGTGCTCTATGTAGCTAGCTTCGAGCGGATATTCGCTAGTCACGGAACAGAAATCAAACAAAGCGCGCTAACAAATTAAATAGAAAGTCATTGAAAGTTTCTTAGTGTCTTTGTGCTAAAAACGGAAGAGTTACAAAAGTAAAAAAGATTAGAGTTCGTATCCGTAAACGTGACAGTCAGATTAAAGAAAGTGTACTCCAAAAGGAGGCGAATTCTCTTTTACTTTGAGCGGTATTACCATTGTGATGAAATTTTGTGGGCCGAGGCCAGGAACGTGTTCGATAATTGAGTCAGTTTGCTAGACATAACGTCTCGTAGTCACGTTCGACGCACTAAAAACTACTATAAAACGAATACAAGAATTGTAAAAACGTGTAAAATGGTATATAAAAAGTCACTTGTAAAAATGTAGCTACATTTTTACAAGTGACTTTTTATATACCATTTTACACGTTTTTACAATTCTTGTATTCGTTTTATAGTAGTTTTTAGTGCGTCGAACGTGACTACGAGACGTTATGTCTAGCAAACTGACTCAGGTATTACCATTGCACGCAATAATTTGGGGGTTAAAACGGGAAGTGAAGCAGTCACGAAGGCGACGCCGAGAAGAACATTAACGACAAGTGACCTTACATTCATCTAAATTTAAGAATAATTAATAAAATGATTAAAATAAAATAGTGATTAGTTATGCTCTGGGAGATAACACCCTTTTCATAGTTTCGCCATGAAAAAAATTAGCGAAAGCTATTGCCGTTGTGGTATTGCTGAAGACGCTTAATAAAACATTTTCTAATTGCCTCATTGTCGTCTTTCGTTAAATTGCGCCTTTCATTCAAGAGAAAGAGCGCGGAAATTCCCTTTCTTTTGGTTCGTTATACCGAGGACTTATTTAGATAGAGGTTTGTTAAATTGAGGTTTCTCTGCATTGAAAAACGAGTACATGCAAACGAGTACATGCAAACGGGCAAGGTTCCGAGCATTAATAGTGTTTGAAAATGTGAGTGGACCTGTCAGAAGAGACAGAGGTGTTGTGAAAGCGGAAGAAAGCGGAAGAAAATTTGCATACCACGCAAATCAACACAAACCTACACTCACACTTTCAGCTTTGTATCTTTGTGCGTTAATCTATTTTTATTAAATTGTGTATGTAAACCATAGCAGTTTCTAAATGCTTCTCAGAGTGATCTGAACTCAACTAACAATTTCAACTTATTTTTTCAACTAAAATGTTCTCGAATGAGGAATGTCTTAAGATATGTTTTTAGGGCTCAATTTCGATGTTTTCCGGGTATTGCACCAGGAGACATTAAATTTGCTGGAATTTAACGAGGACATTCAACACATTTTACAGATTTACTAAAATCACATGTTATGGGGCGAACTGGGATATTTTGGGGTAAAAGGATATTCTCCAAATTAATCTTGCCGGAGATGCATCCTAAACCCTTAATCAAGGATGTTAGTCTTTTTGTAATGTAGCGACCTGATTTGAAGCTCTTAGGCGCCCTCGGCCTTTGGTATCCCCGATGGACTGTCAGCCAATATGCATGAAAAATGTCATAAAAACTGCCAGGGGAATAAAAAAGATCGAAAGAGGGTACTGCTCAAAACCATTCTTGCCAAAAAAAACCTTCAGTGAATTCAAACTTTAGAAGTTTGGCACCTTTGATTTGATAACAACGATGATGTGATAACAACGATGGTGGTCATAAACAGATCTTAGGACGCGAGTCACAGGTCTCACTGCGCTTAAACCTTTCCCCGCCAAAACTACTTGACTTACGTTTCCGCAGGATCAACAAGCTCTATGTCACATGAGCCGCAAGAGGGGTGTTCAGGGATGGCAGTTAGACGGAAGAAGAGGAAAGGAGATTTATGTCGGGTGGCTTACTTCATCAAAACTTCACTCCTTTTCTTCACTCTGCTCAACTACTACGTTATTTTAGACCGCAAAATACGCCCCAATTCGCGACAAAGTAATTATAAAGTAGACTAAGCTAGTGTTGTCAGCCATCATGTGCTGTAAAGTTAGAGTTTTACATCGTCATTCTCATCTTCCGAGTCTTCAGCCTCTGAATCCTGCACCTGATAATAATCTTTTGACTCGTCCACTTGGTTAAAATCAAAGTATTCAACTTCTTGATGCATCAGTTCTTCCAGTCTTCCAACCATCTCTTGAAAACTGGGTCGTTCGTCTTGGTCTTGTTTCCAACAATCCAAAATCAAAGAGTAACTGAGGTTAAAAAGAAAAGGAAAAATTAATAACTCTTATCAAAAGGTCTAATGATCTCCAAACCTCAGCACTCCATGTATAATTTTCCTCTGAGTCACCAGATTTACGAGATCAGGGAACTTAGTCTGCTTGAGGACGGTAGTTTGTGTTTCCAAGCTCCAGATTCAACGCGGCGAATATTCGGTCGCCATACTGGACGGGTGGAGGATTTGGGACGAGTTACAAAGCGAGGGGGGAGAAAACGATCTTGCACCCATCCAATACGGCGATCGAATATTCGCCGCGCTGAATCCCGCGCTTGAAAACATAAACTACCGCTTGCAAGCTGGCTAGATGAAGCTGAACTGAAATCAAATCCTAAATTTAGAATAAAGACTATGTTAGCGTAAGAATATTGGGTGATTAGCTTCCAATATGTCACAACAGGTTTACAATATGAGAGGAATTTTGACACGTGATTAAATTCACCAGGAAATGAATTAATATCATTAACAATCAACCTACACTTGATCTGAGCACAAATCAGGTTTTTCCATGCGGTAGCCTGTCTTCAAGCGTCTCATGAGCTCTGTGTTGGTTAACAGGGGATATGGAGAGCCTCCTAGACCCAAAATAACACACATTAAGAGTTACTAAACAATTAATTACAGCATTTTGGAAAGTTGTTATCCGTGGATATCCTGACTTTGCAATATTCCAGTAGAACACAAAATTCAAATTATACAGGCGTTGAAAGCCGTTTAAGAAAAAATGATAGATCTTTGGGGACTGGCAGATGGCAAAATATTAAAAAGTTGAAAATTTTTCATCTCAGGAATCTCCAGTTAATTCATTTTGTTGAATTATGATATCCTATTATGGCGCAAAATTGGAAAAGATCGGATCCTGACTTTACGAGATCCCTGTCATGTAATCTGTTCGTTTTGATTACTATTGTCATCTAAAGTTAATTTACCGACAGTTGCAATTTCCCACATGACTACTCCGTACGACCAACTGTAAAAATAAAGAAAATGAATAAATCTATGAAGTTAGATCAAATTTATGAATTAGAGGATAACCATATAATATTATGAATTGAACGCACTGCGCCAAATTTCGCACTCGCCCGGATCTTGTCTCCGTTCGGCCGTAAAACGCAAAAAATACACCTGTTGTGCAGGTTATATCAATAGCAGTGTCAGAGAATCAATCATTCACCTCTGGGTCCCTTAAGCGGCCATAGAAGAAAGCAATTCACTTACACATCTTAATCATAATTACTAATATGATCATCATCCTCATCATCACTATTATTATGTCGCAGAGAAATCAACTAAATGCTACATTCTAATCAGGCAGCACAGGGCGAAAACCGTAACCTGTGCGCCATGGAGTAAAAAATAAATGTACATTAACTAATCCTAAAAAGCTTTTCCGTTGTGTCTACGGTCCTCCTTCTAACAGGAATTCAAACTGCTACCTTGAAAGTCCGGGCAATATTCAGCGTGCCCGAGAGTACTGCCCTCTGCATCTTTCTTTATTATTATTATTATTATTATTATTATTATTATTATTATTATTATTATTATTAATATTATTATTATTATTAATATTATTATTATTATTACTATTATTATAAATGAAATTATTTTCACTATCATCTTGGTCGTGATCATCAACTGCTATCATTGGTTTGTAGTCGCTGTCATTACATTACCTATAGTTTCGTTAGGCAACTGGAAAAGGATTAAAGTTACTTACACATCACTTTTTGACGTAAATATCTGCTTGTAAAGTGACTCAGGCGCCATCCATTTGATTGGTAACTTTGAATGCTTTTTTACCTCATACAGTTCGTGGTACATTTCTCGCATTAGACCAAAATCCGCGATCTTGAGCCGTTTACCGTGTCCGACTAGAATGTTTCGCGCCGCTAGATCTCTATGGACGAGCCCCTTTCCGGAGAGGTAGGCCTAACCAATGAGATAATAAAAATAATTTGTTGATTGCTCGAAGGGGAGGAGACCCTTCTCGGAAATATACATGAAATTGAGAACCTTAATAGGACAATATTTCCTTTGCAGAATTTCCTCAACAATACTGAGGTTCCATAATTTCCCTCATCAAAGAAGTTTGTCTGTTTTTTAATTTGGTCTTAGAATTACTTATTAGTACCCAGATGAAGTGTCAAGGCTAAATTATAAAAGCCAAAGAACATGGGACAAGCACTTTAGTCTCGGGACGTCTGTTTAAACATTTATACCTTACCATGCCTTTTGCAATCTGCCAAGCTAGTGAAAGGAGATCAGCTGGAACAAATGACTCGCAATCATCACTGCACTCCTCGTCTTTCTTCTCCGTCAAAACGTCCCCCCCTGGAAGCTCAATGGAGAAAACCACCTGAGGAGTTTCAGCTTCAGTAGGTTGTAATTTGTCATCAGGGGATGGGACAGAGTTGCATGCCTCCAGTTTGTTCTCGTTACTTACGTCACGGACCTGATCGAAGAAGAGGGTTCTTAAAATTAGATTTTGGAACACCATAATGGGACGCAATATTTAATAACTTGAAACGTCTTTTAATTTCGGGTGAATACCTCTCACAAAGTGAGAAAAATTCTTCAACTCACAATATTACAACTTAATTAAAAGGAGGTAACCTTTGATTATCCTCAAGAACGAGTTCGTCAAAACTCAAAAGCGCAGTATGTTTAAATCTGCTTTAATTTTTCTATCCTTATCCTTTTAGATTTTTAGTCAATCGCTATCCTTTCATAAAACATTTTTAATTACAGTTTTTGTTACCGTTCTCCCTTGTCGGTGGACGCTTATTCTATCTCTAGAGCTATATTGTTTTTTCCGTTCTCCTCTGTAGTTGGACGCTTATTCTTTAAACAACAACAAACATATGAAACATATGTGTGAACTGCGGTTATAAGACGTATATGAGAACGATCCTTCGCAGTAAAGCACTATTTGAGCAATAGTGAAAATCAGACCTGAAAAAAATTTCAGGCCTGTACGGGATTCGAACCACTGACCTCTGCGATACTAGTGCAGCGCTCTACCAATTGAGCTAACAAGCCAACTGGGAGCAGGCCATCAAATTAATTCGATATAAACCCGTAGATGATAAATCAAACAACAACAAACATATGAAACATATGTGTGAACTGCGGTTATGAGACGTATATGAGAACGATCCTTCGCAGTAAAGCACTATTTGAGCAATAGTGAAAATCAGACCTGAAAAAAATTTCAGGCCTGTACGGGATTCGAACCACTGACCTCTGCGATACTAGTGCAGCGCTCTACCAATTGAGCTAACAAGCCAACTGGGAGCAGGCCATCAAATTAATTCGATATAAACCCGTAGATGATAAATCAAACAACAACAAACATATGAAACATATGTGTGAACTGCGGTTATGAGACGTATATGAGAACGATCCTTCGCAGTAAAGCACTATTTGAGCAATAGTGAAAATCAGACCTGAAAAAAATTTCAGGCCTGTACGGGATTCGAACCACTGACCTCGAACCACTGAGGTCAGTGGTTCGAATCCCGTACAGGCCTGAAATTTTTTTCAGGTCTGATTTTCACTATTGCTCAAATAGTGCTTTACTGCGAAGGATCGTTCTCATATACGCTTATTCTTTGTTTGTTTTAAGCTCGCGGTTGCGCAACATGACTCTCTTCGCCTTTATATCTTTCTTTGTTAAACACATATAAACATGAATTGCAGTTCGGTATCATTTTGGGGGAATCCATTAGAAGCCTCCTCAGTGCCTTACTAATCAATAATTGGTTCCAAGTGTATTTCTGTTTTTCATGTTTACCTCTTCTGCAGTTGATTTGAGATTCCTGTTTTCGGCGTAAAAACTAGTTCCTCCAGGCTCACTGTTAGAGGAACTGTTAATCTGTAAGAACAAGATTTAGTAATGATTTATCGCGATTTACATCTTTTTTTATTTACTTTTCCTCTTATTTTGGTCAAATGTGTGACGGAAAGGAATAAAATAAAAAAGTTCAGTCTGTTCTCTGCGTTGGAGCAAAGTTTCTTATTATGGTCACCCCTTAAGTGGATTCTTTTCGCTGAGTTATTAAATACCTGGCATCAATGATTGATATTTTGTAGTTATTAACTTTCGAAAGCATTCGGAGAATTTCTAGTGTGCAAATATAAAAGAGAATGCCTGAGCAGAATACGAGATTCTGACCGCGGTGTTGTCATACGGCAAAGTAACTTGGACGAGATGCAGGCAATAACTAGGTAATTCAGTAGAGACTGGTGTTCATTTGTGGTTTTTTTCTTTCTCAGACTTACCTGAACTCTTTTTCTTCTCAACCATTGAAGCAAGTCTCCATGGGCTACATACTCGATCATCAGAAGAAAAGGTTTAGTTGTAGTCCAACAGCCGAGGAAACTCAACACATTCTGGTGTTTTCCCACTTGCTTCATGAGCTCAATCTCTTCTAAAAATTCCCTTCTTTGCTCCTCATTAGCGTTTTCTGTATTGCATAGGCAATCAAGTGTTTATTAGATTAGGAATATTATTTTAGAAATTCACATAACAAATATGCATCATTTTAATTTTGAGTGGTTTTGTGGTAATGATCAAGTATAAGGATTTTTGTTTTCAAATCGTATTGTGAATTCTTCCAATTGTCTTCGTTAAGCATAAGGTAAAACCAAAGCATACAAACAAAAAAAATTAAAATAACATAATTCCGTTGATAACTCATACCATGTAATTCTTTCACTGCTACATTCGTTGACTGCCTATTTCGTCCACAAAATACTTCATCGCTTGCAAAAAAATCCAAACTATTCTTAAGTATAGCTTTGTGAACTTTTCCAAAAGCTCCTTCACCCAGTGCCTCGAGGAATTCTGTTCTAATTGGATGGATTTCGCACAGCTCCAAAACCTGAATATCGTCGGCAGTTCTTCGTTAGAAAGAATAAAATTTAGTTGAAAGAGATGTTATAGTTATGATAAAACTGGTGACTTACTAGCTCCTCGTTTAGAGAATTCTGTTATGTTCTTAGCAGTTAAAGAATACTTGGAGCTGGAGTTACTTCATTGATTCTGTTGCATTTTAACGTTCATGTATGATTGACACTTCCTCATACGGTCGTGCCATGTGCTTCAATGATCGGTTGTTGAATGTGAGTGAATCTTTCGAAACGAACTTTAAGGTTCTAGAAAAAACTTCACCGTTTTTAATGTTGGTCATTACGTTTCACTTAGCTATGGCTTTTAGAAGCTGTAATAACGTGTACCTTTTTGTCAGTTTAGTCGCCCGATTCTTATGGAAATACCAAACACCAATGACCAGCAGGATGACCACCAAAAACCCCAAACAGGCCATTAGTACTCTTACAAGATTACTGGTCAGCAGTGAAGAATCTATAAAGTAAACGAACTCGATTATGATCATCACAGCATTTTTAAACTTTTCCTGCAGAATATACATCGCTTTTCCTCTCGCATTCTCAATTTATTGCATAACTTATTCTATCTTCAGTGAATTCATATCCAGACCTGGTGGGTGTTGTGCCGTAATCTTCTGCTCAAACTGAGACTGTACACCTTTTGTAGTTGCCGACTGTCTCATAGAATTGTCACTTCCTCCTAGCTCATTCCAAGCTCTGACCTGAAACTCATAAGTCGTGGTGCAATTTAGCATAATGGTAACTTGATTGACTGTGACATCGGTAATATTTATCATAGTCCACTCGATGGCATCAGGAGGTGCGCCTATTTGTTTGTAGCTGATTGTGTAGAAAAGTATTGGGCAGTCTTTTGATAGAGCCTTGGTCCACGTGAGGGTCACATTACATCCTGACACTTTCCGTTCAACTATTACAGGTGGGTGAGGCTGGTCTGCAAATTTGAAAAGAAGATTTATGAACATTAATATGATGCTTTTAACATTGACATAATCGTCCAAAATTACTTATGATGCCGTTATGCATAAGATAAGCAGAGTTCTTTTTTTAAATTAAGGGTAATTCTAAAAATAACAAAGAGAAAGTATCTCGTCAGAACAGACACATACAGTCGAGGCTTTGCAGATAAGTGTTATCCTTTTGTAAGATCTTAGCGTGCGGAATGTATTCAATCATTAATTGGGGTGTCTCTTCTGTGTTGTTGCTGTTTCTCGTTGTCCATTGAGTGTTTTTTCACCGGTTAGTTAGCTTCTGTTGTTCTCCATATTGCATGCTTTCGTTCATTATTTTTTATTTCGAAATTACTGGCGGCAATTATACTTTCAGTTAGTTGTTCTCGCATGCATTAATTTTTAGTTTTTCGCGCGTATATAAACTTAGCTTTTTCTGTTCAGGGCGCTTTTTCTTTTTCGGTAGTCGCGCTAGTCGCAGTTAGCTTTCAAACAGCTCCTGTACTCTTCATTTCGTCTTCGGAAAGTGTTTTTTCGTCAAGCGCAGCTTTGCAGTAATCGTAACGATGTAAGTATTGTCGTTTCAAGTTGGCTCAGCGTTGTAATTTTGTATTTATTTATTACTTTTAAGTTTCAACCTACATCGTTCACCGTCAATAAATCGCCTTTTTTTATCAGTAATTGTGGCGTTGAGAAGTTACGATTGCTGCAGTCACAAATGGATCATTGTCTTCATAAAGCAAATGAATTACACTGACAACTTCATATGAATGCCGACAATGATTCACTAGCGAAATTCTTGATACGTTGAATGGCATACAAACAGATTACTTCATGGTTGGTATTCGGCTTTTGATTGGTCTATGCGATATTTTTCATAGTTGAGAAAAATCGTCTGACCAATAGCATTGCTTCTCATCTAAGACAGACAATTTTTATTCAGTGAGTTTGCACAGAGTACATCTCAATACTTATCTAAGAAACCCAGTCCAACATTTACGATGGAGCTTACTGGGTTATTGCGATCCATTTCACTGGGTTTGAAATGGTGATGAGCGATACCAAAAGGAAGGCAATGAACAAAATGAACAATTAATTTATATGTTTTTCGAAATCACTCCTTCCTCGTAAATTACGCTTTAGATTCGTGTTCAACCCACAGTTAGAAATTCTCTTCTTCCTTCTTAAATGAAAAAAGATCCATAACTGTTTAAGACATTGCTGTTATTTGATTGGTGATGTAGTAAACGAGTTTAGCCTTTATTTAAATCAGAATTTATTATTGAGTTATGATGAATATTGCTCCATACCTGCTCCTTTTGTAGAAATTTTTAATACGTTGGATGGCAAACTGTATCCGATGATATTTCTTGCCAGCACTCTCACATCATAATGTGAATATTGTGTCAAGTCAGTAAACAGACATGACATTGGATTTAAAGTGCTGAAAAATGTGCAGTTGATCCAAGATCCTTCAGACCCTGTCCTTTTAATCTGAGGTATATAACCAGTCACTGGATCTCCAAGTGCCTCTCGAGTAGGTGGACTCCATGATGCGTTAATGATGTTGCACTGTCCAAGAATTGGCTGATGCAGGGTTGGTTTATACGGCACATCTGTAAATATAGTAGACATTAGGCATGAGAAAAATTTTCAAGGCCGGGTTAAATGTGTGAAAGATTTGTGAAAGGAATGATCTTCAGGCCTTCATTACTTTGAATACTTCCTTTGTGGAAAAAAGGCAATACACATTTAATCAGAATATTCGGGTCAGTATAAGAGCGTAAACGTAATGGAAACATGTGACTTGTGACGTGGCAACATCCGGGACAGTTACAAGAGAATTGTTGTTGTAGTTTTTGTAAAACAAGAAACAAGAAATATATTCTTTTAGAAACGTTAGTTTTTAAGAGTTCTTTGGGGTTCTTGGAGTATGGGTAACACCAGTAGTTATAAATAAGTAGATTATAGTCATTTAAATATAGGTAATTTGCTAGTGATTAGGGTAATAGTAAAACAGAAACCAAATTAATGGAAAAAACACTTCCCCGAGCAAAAATAGGCTCCATGCGTGACTTATCAAATTAGACAAATTTTTCAGCGTTGGAAGGCCGGCTAGATTTCCACGAGTATATCCAAAAACAAACAACAACCAGCCTAGCTATGCACGAGATTGAATTTTTCTATTTTCCTTCGAGACAAGTATTTTCCAACAAGGGAGAGTTTGCACCATGGGATGCAAATAGGTTGCATCTATGTGATAGTCCGCAACTTGACGAAGAATTCACTTGTATGACTATGTATGACCAGAATGATTAGTATTCTATCTCAGCGCAGACAAAGAGAAATCATCATGCTACTGAGAACGTAAGAATTATCACTAGAGGAAGCTCGAAGGTCTAAAGTAGCCTCCCAATTTACATCCTGGCGAAAGTTTCAAATACAGACTTTGGTTTCTTATTGATCGCGATAATTTAAATACCTTGTGCTGTTCTAGGTTCCCAAGCCTCGCTGCATTTACTTCGTCCCAGTTTGTTCCAAACAGCAATTCTGATCTCGTATTTCTTGCTATACTGAAGATGCAGTTCATAACTTGTAATTCCCGTAACGTTTAGTTGCTTCCAGCTCTCCGTAGTTGGTTCTGTCTCTCTATAATAAATAGAGTACATGGTGATGTTGCAATTATGGGATTTGGGTACAGTCCACTTTACGGTAACATTTCTTCCAGAAATTGTACAGTTGTCGTACAGAATCGTCGGTGAATCAGGAGGACCTGCAACAAAATTGAACAAACTGGCTTATTTTAGGAGAGAAAAACACTTACAGTTACAAACTCCAGCTCTCCTACGATAATGAAACTACCTTTAATAGAGTGTTGATAATATTACCTAAGCTATCGTTATTTACAGTCGAACCTCGATTATCCTGACGTAAGAGGACCGGACTAAATAGTCCGTACTGATAATCGAGAGTCCGGATAATCGAAAATTATGAATGTTAATCCCCAAAGAGTGGAATGCGTTTCATGTAAATAAAACTGACCCTTATACGCAACAGAGAGAATACCAATAGCCAGACCTTGTTATCATTACCTGATAGGTATTAACTTAAATCATGTACAGGTGTAAGCTGCGTATAAAGCGTTTAAGATATTGCGAGTGTAGAAAAGAATGGAATGACTAAACCGTGCTAATAAAAGATTATATAAACAGTTGCATCTCTTGGAAACATCAGTGTGCCCTTTAAACAATTGCTTTGAGGCTTGAATTTGTTCAACTGATCTGGATCGACCACCAGTAGTGATTTACCAATTAGGAGAAAGAATGAAGCACCGAACAAGATCTTAGGCTTCCTGTTTTACTCGCAGTAAACTTATTACTTACCCAATTTTTCTGTGTTGTATGTCCTGTTCGTCCAGTCACTCGACCCCTTCTGGTTCACTGCTCTTACACGAACATCGTAGGCCTTCTTATTGAGTAAACCATCGAACGAGCAGGAATCATTAACATTTGAAAGGAAATCTGTGCAGTTATACCACTTCGGACTATTTTTTTCTCTTATCTGCGCTTGGAAACTAGTTATTGGACCCCCACCAGAGTCTGAAGATGATGGATTCCACTTGACTTTTATTGAACCACATTGCTTCCGTACAATATCTGTTATCGACGGTGTAAACGGGAATCCTAATAACACATCCATGATTAGTTAAAAATTGATATACAATAATTCATTTCTCAATTCATTGGAATCGACAAAGTGCATTGTTTTGTCTTATCTTTTAATATGGTGTCTCGATCAAAGTAACCTGTACTCAACACATAATCGGACTCGGGATGATTTTTTTGTTTAACTTTTCAGTCAATTTAATGATGGAGACACAAGGGGAGTTCTTCACGTATATCCACGGGAAAATATATAGCTGCCACATACCACCACTCTTTCCTTTGCCACTCATTTGAGATGCTTAATTTAAACTTTTCTTTACTTGAAAATGATACAACGATGATACCCCAGCGATTATGCCATCATGTATGTGTTTATTTATTAAACAAAAGCAATAACAACATTAATATGAAAAAGAAAAACAAGAGTATGATGAGAAATTTAATTTCAATCAATTGCCCGGGACATTTTTAATGGCGCTTATTGATGAGATCCGTATCTTTACCTTCTTCAGTAAGTACTGACAACACAGAGATCTCACTGTAATCGTTATGTCCCCTTTCATTCCAGGCCATAACCATGATTTCGTATTTCTGGGTACAAGCCAACCAGAGACGATATTTAGAAACATTTGACTCGTTGAGAGTCTTCACAATCCATACGCTGCTATTGGCCGACAACCTTTCTGTAGTAGACTCCCTGTAGTAAATCGTATACTTAGTGATTGAGCAGCTTTGGTTTACGGTTGTGTCCCATGAGAGCTCAGCACTGCAACCACATGGTTTCGCATAGACGTTCAACGCGGCTGGTACATCTGTGATACAATTTACACGGTTAAACAGATATTAGTACGGGCCAAATATTTATTATAGCTTCTGATGTTGCACATTGACACAGTTGTCGTACACGGCACCATTTTTTTTTGTAAATGTATCATAAGCAGTTTGCATCTGATCCCAATGGCGATTACAAACCTTTGCCTTCTGAAGATAAACATGTCTTGGCAAAGATATTTTCAATGGTTTTATTTTCTCACCTGCAGTCGTCGTTAGCTGTTCCGTTGCCCAGAGACCAAATCCGTTTAAATCTTCTGCTCGAACATTTAGTTTATAGACTGTATTAATCTCAAGTCCATCAAACTCGAGAGAACTATCTTCGCCAGAGAGATTAAATACTCGCTTAGATTCTCCAGGGACTGATCTCAAGGTAACTTGGTAACCACTTATTTTACTCTCAATCAAAAGTGGAGGATTCCACTGCAGCTTTATAGCACGTCCACACTTGTGTGATTCCGCTATGAAAATTTCGGGTGGTGGTGCCTCTGATAAATGCAACAAAGCACTTAATGATGACATGGATATCAAAATAGGAAAAAAACAACAGAACAACACATTGACATGTTTAACAACTCACATCAAAATGCCGCCTTATATGATGATGATATTGGCAATTAAAGAAAAGCTTTTGATGGGATTTAATCTCAGTTTCACTGCAGCCAATTTCTTCAAAGTTATGAAGTAGAGACTGTGAAAGAATATCGAGGACGTAGTTGTATCCTTATCAAAATAAAGAAAAGGCTCACCAAAGGAATGAAAAGATATTTCTCTCTCGGCACGTGTGATGTTAAACTGTAGTATCACACAGGTGTACTGTCCATAATCTTCTCTGGAAACGTTGTTGATATCAAGAATGGCAGATCCTCTCGACAGCTGACATACGTTGGGAGGCTGAAAATGAATAATCACTTTGTGTTTTGTTGTGTCTTCTATTTCTCGGCCTTGAAACTTCCACTGCCAGTGGTAAGACTGCAGCTGTTGATAATCCAGACCTTCTACTTCACATTTCAATGTAACTGTTGAGTTTGATTGAAATGCCTCGTATTTTGCAGTTAGTGTAATGACAACTGGTGGACCTTTGGAACACAATTCAAACATTACTGATTGCCCCTAAAGTAAGATTAGTTTCTCCTAAAAATATCTGCTGATTATGCAAAAGCTGACTTTTAGCCCATAACCTTCAACGTGCAAATAGAATTGGCATCTCTGGATTAAGTAAGGAATTTAATCTGGATTTCTTAAAAGTAACTAGTGCTTTAACTCCTCCTCATAATAGTATTTGAGGTCCCCCCCTTTCTCACTCTGCAACAGTTTTCTTGCTAGATTACAACGGTCATGCCGGCCGTACTTGGAGTTAATGAAGGAAAACGCAAGAGTTTTGAAGCTGGTATGCAACTTTTGTGGAAGTGTAAAATAATTTTTAGAGTTCGCGTAATTTTTTCTTTCTCAACTTATTATTACTAATGAGGTCAAAAAAAGGAAGGTTAAACTCGACATAGTTCCTTACAGCTAATTGATGATATTTCGACATTACGCCTTGTTACTTTGAACTTGTTTGCAGCTTCGCAACCATATGCTCCAACATGCTGAGGGTTTACTTCAGAGAGGTGAAGCGACAAAGTGATTGATTCTTTGGTAGCTGATTCCTTGAGATGAATTGTTTCGTTAAGATCTGTATCGTTGACTTGCTTGCCGTCAATCAGCCACTTGACTGTTGGAAGAGGCCAGCCTGATGCTACACAGTTTAATTCGGCTTTTCTTCCGGCGAAAAACCAATTTCGATGCTCATTAAAACGAACAGAAGGATTATCTGTCGACAAAGTCCCAGAATTGTTTTAAATCGCGTCCTCAGTGGAAAGCGTGTTGTCTAAACACTAGAAAAATACTTTTATAATTGAAATGTAGCGTGACACCTTTCTGAACTAAGTCTGAAAAGACCAGCTGGTCTTTTTGAAAGAAACCATTGCAAAAAGAATGAATTCTCATATAATGCGATCTGATTGGCCAATTGGATGCTTTTCTGGCGAGGAAAGGATAAAAAACTTATTCATCCTTTGTGGATCTTAATCCTGTAAACAAAGCATATTTAATTCACGAACAGCAGTGGTTAACAACAGAAGCTACTGTAATTTATGTTTTTTTAACAGCCGGGGCAAGTTGAAGCTAAATCATTTCATCGAAAAGCTTTTCAACGTATATCTATATAAACCAATCCTGGCCCTTGGAAACGGTTAAAGCAATAACAGAGGTCTGAAAGAAAATACAGAGATAAATTCTATTAATTTTAGTTACATTTTATTTCCAGCTTACCAATGGCTCGGAGGATCATATTCACCAGATCATCTACATGATCATCTAAAGTGTAGAAGCCCTTCTCCATAATTAAGTCTTCTTCTCTTTCTGTAATACTCTTTAGAATATCTTCTGGAGCGTATTTACCAATTCCGACGGCAAAAATTCGAACGCCTTTTCGCCTTAGTGCATTCACAGGTGTAACAGGTGAATTTGGAAATGAAGAGTGCACAAGAACTCCGTCTGGAAAATACAATTGTAATCTTAGAAACGTTCCGGTTAGGATTCGTGAACACTTCTGTCGATACTTTATTCAAAGGTAATTTCAAAAATGATAGACCCCCTTCGTAGGGTAGAAAATCCTTTCCAGATTGTATAAATGAATTCAAATCATATACAAACTGCACACGGCCTCGGCTTGATGATACTAATGATATAGTGAGTTTGGCAACGTCTGCAGCGATTTTTTCCACAACCTTCCTTACGATTTGTTCTTGTTTAAAATAATTTACTCGGCCAAGACTTCCACTGGTATCCACGACGATTGCTATCTCTGCTCCATCAGGGTAATTGGTCTCTTCTGTAAACAATCAGACAAAGAACAAAAGTATTTTTGCTTGCTGAATCGGATTGTTAGAGTTGAACACCACTACAAGGGTTTGGACAGAAAAGGAGGATATGGCCTATGTTTCAAGTTGGCAATGGTAATGAGGTGTTTTGAGTGCGTAGGAGAGAAACTGAGAGGTCATGTATTGTCATATTTTGGCCTTTTAAAAAGCTACACCAATGATGTATTAAGTCATTTTAGTGGTGTAAAAATATCTGAATGACAGGATAAAATCTACAGTTAAATAGGCAAAGGACGTAGGATAGGTAGAGACGGGAGAGCTACGATCGATCGGCGAAGTGAGCATAGATAATGGTAAATGAATTAATCAACAATGAACTAACTTTTAATGAAAGAAAGAAATTTGCCTCGGTCTCTGATAAAAAATCCATATGATTTCCGAACCGTCTCGATATATATGTTTAGATTGAAATATGGCGACATTTTTGTTCGGTATATCCAGAAATTTTGTTTCTTTACGAATAACTCTCTCCTACTGTCGTTATAATATAATTCTGTACCTGCCACTGAAGATGCAAGTTGAGAGCAAAGAAAGCACACCAGGACGGTGATAAGAACTGCCTCTATCTTTAACAAAGAAATCATCCTGAAACGGAAATCGTTTTAAAATCAGTTTTTCGTCAAAAGCGTGATAAATAGTACTGGCTCCATTGGTTTTCGTTTGATGCCAATTTCTTGAAAACATTTCACAGATAAATTCTGTCAGTAGGTGCTGATGAGCACGTGATTTCGAGTGCAATTTCATATCCGTATAAATAAGCAAGAACAGAGGTTTCACTCTAACAAAATTGTATGGGCTTGTAAGTCAGCGGAATGCAATCTGCAGCCAAAAATAATTAAAAAAATACAATAATCCCTGAAAGTAAACGTCAGTATTATCCATGATTTTGACATTTTTACTTAGACATTTGCCCATACCAAAACGGTGAAACTGCCTGTAAGGTTTTACCCTCTTATACCTGCTTCGAGGAGCGAAACTCTATGTCTCTTACTACGAAATATTGTATCATCTTTCATTTACATGTCTGCCTTGTAGATACGTTTCCAAAGTGCTCCGTTCTATTCATCAAATATTTTTATAATATGATAGTTCCACAACGATTAAACAGGGCAGAGAATTTTTTCTTTATCCTTTTCCTCTCGTTCGAAATTTTCGAACATTCAACTTTTACTTTAGTTAAAGCATACGAAAGCGGGAAACGAGTTACCATTCACATTGAAGAGAATGACCCGTTTTCGTATATCTTCCCTGACTAAGCCAGTCTATAGGTGTTCTACTTACTGCAGGTTAAGGGCGTGTACAAGCTGATATTTCTCATTTCCTAGCTCCCATATTCGATGCATTTGAGTCATACATGACATTTTAGGCATTACTAGCTCTAAAGGGCGCACAGGAAGTTTTCTGATTTTTTTTAAAGCCACACAGGAAGTTTTATAATTTTGTAATTAGCCTTTTTCATCTTTGCGGTACTTACGGCTGGTGCAGGTGATTTAGCTGGTATCTCTGTGATACAATCGTCTTAAGGATTTTTCTGAGTAGCAAGATGCACGCAAGCAACATATCGCGTCAGTAAAATTCAACTCATTTGAATCGATCAATAAGCGCACCTATAACATGGAACTATTAAACTAAAACAAAGTTTTTATCAAAAAAAAAAAGTTTTTGAAGTTAGCCTAAACCCTGAATTTGAACTATAAAAATGAAACAAAGATTTTTTTAAAAGAAAAAAGGTCGGACAAATCACTATTCTTCTATCGTTTTATTACTAAGAAGTTCTCTATATCCAATGCCAACCAACACAAAACTCAATCAGACAGGAGACACTTGAAAACCAGTTACCGCATGAAAAAAACTGATTTGTATTCAAATCAAGTGTACGTTGTTATTATTACTAAAATCACTCCTTTCCGTGTTACCTTTTTTTTTTGGACTTTATTCAGAACTTTTGACAATAAAAAGTCAAAGATAAAAAAAGACGTTACGACCAAACATTGGTGATTTTCAAGTGAATGGTAAAGCTGCAGCAATGAATAAAGCTATATATGCATGTAAAAGGTATAAAATATTTAGTAGGGTTAAACGGACAATAAAAGCATATAAAGGGATGAAAATAATTATAAGCTAATTAAAAACCTTAGCACGAGCGATTGAGCTTTGAGAGCGGTCTTAGTTCTTGAATAAAAAACTTTTCGTAGATTAGGAACTCAAATTTGTTCATGCACTTCTCTACTCAGAACGCAAGCAAACTGTGCACTTGTAAACATATTTAAATAGCAAAAGAGTCGTTATTTTTAGCATCAGTTCGGTCCTGAGCTTGACGGCTTTCTTATTAAACGAGGTAAAGGTCGATGTAAGCAGGGATTTTCCTTCGTTTTTGTTTACTGTTTGTTGCATGTTCTTTTCTTCTGTTTCTCTTTAATTCTGGATTTTTGGAAACAAGACTTGGATGCAAGGCCGAGTTCAGTTCCAAGAGCATGCAAGAGGACCCAAATTAAAGAACTGATGCTTTGATTTTGACAACGTTGACGACTCGAAATATTATTATCAAGTGCAGGTCAGAACTAAGAATGAACACTCGTCCTGCCTCGCTAAGAAGTACAGTCCTCGTAGATATTTTTCCAAAGTGCTCCGTTCTATTCATCAAATATTTCAATACTATAATCGCTCCACAACGATTAAACAGGGCAGAGAAGTTTTTCTTCAACCTTTTCTCTCGTCGAAATTTTCGAAAATTCAACTTGCACTTTAGTCAAATCACACGAGTTACCATTTACACGAACATTAAAGAGAATGACCCGTTTTTATATAAATTTCCTGGCTAAGCCAGTTCAGCAAAGGTTTTCTACTTACTGTAGGTTAAAGGCGTTTACAAGCTGATAATTCATATTTCCTGGTTCTCGTATTCGATGCATTTGAGTCATACATGACACTCTAGGCAGTAACAGCCTTCAAGAAACGTACTCAAGAAGGTTTGGCAACATGACCCACAACTCATATTTGGCCCTTTTCATCTCTGCGGCACTGACTGGAGGTGCAGGTGGTCTAGATGGTATCTCTGTAATGCTGAATACTACTGAGATATTTCTCTCAAGAAGGCGGCATACACGTGACGTTCCCTGAAGACGTCCTTACCCAATCTATTAAATTATTTTGTAAAAAACGGGAGGGATTTTAGTGTCGGATTTCAAAAGCAACACGTCGATTATGAAAAAGTGATGTGTAAATGGTCGTGTAAATTAGAACTAAACTTTAATTTCTTGTGGTTTTTATTAGTTATATTTCAAAAGGCTACCTCTAGATTTTAATTCGCTAGAAAGGTCCAGCTAATCAATTACATGCGCCTCGCGTTGGAGGCATAGGGAGTTAATTTTTAAACAGGTTAACGTAAAAGTAAAAGCTTTAATGGCCATTTTATCTAATAGGGAACCGCGACGGAAAATTTTTCGGTCTTACACTTTTAGTTCACTAAAACGAGTAAGCGTAAAGCTCTATTGGCATCGTTATATTTCGATAGCGATAGCGAGATGATGCTACGTGGAGAAAATAATTATCTAATGAACAAATTAGAAGCCCTGGACCTGCCCTTTAAAACTTTATTCAAATTTGCTTTGCTAAACAAAAGCGTAAAATCTCCAATTTTTTTTCCAAACAGAGATGGAGAACCCCGACAGAAAAATGTTCGATATTTCACTTTTAAGTTGACTTTGTCTTTGCATGTTAGTCTGAAGAAAGCAATGGCGCCGTTTGAGAAGCTAAGCGCCTTATGTAAGCCTCTCTCTGAATTCATGAGTCTGTTTTACTTTCACCTACGTGTCGCTGTCATGTCTACTTAAAGCTCCTTCGTCGGCTAGCTTGTAAATAGCAATAAAGCAAGTAAATGAAAAAAAAATTACATTTATTTGCATGATCTTTTTAGTATTTTGTTTTTCCTTTTTCTTTGTAAGAGTTACAAAGAAGTATATGAATACCTCAGTTATTAATAAAATAATCACAGAATAAGGCTTTCTAAAAACGATAATGATCATGGTAAAATAATACTCAGCAGGATGACAACTTTACGGAATTAACATTTATTTTGTAACAATAGACTTTCCAGCCGTTCATGGAGGCCCTGAACCTGGCCTTCTTCGTTGTTATGAGTTCTGGGGCTGTAATGGACGCAAGAAACCAAGCAACAAACAAAAAGGATCACAAAGCCAAGAGGACTGAAGGCTTGATTTAGCAGCAAACGTATTTATTACTCAAATCCTTTGTAGGAATTGCTATGTCTATGCAACCTGAGTTCTAAACCTTTACGAGGCGGTACACCACTTGCAATTGAAAATGTAATTCTTTTACATACCTGTATAGTATATATATCGGAAATATACTAAGATTTGCACCCCTTTTTGACTCTTAAATGTCCGACAGCTAATTCACTTGTCATGCTGAAGTCTCTGGGTTCAAATATCATTTCTGCACACGAACGTCTGCTCAACAGAACTTCCAACCCTTTTTGAGTCGATGTAGCAGTGATGGATACACATCATTAACTTTATAGAACACTTGAAGTGTATGTCAGACTAAAGAAAGTGTATAAATGAATGAATAAATGAAATATTTTTTTAAAACACGGTAAAAATATCAGTATGGCAATAGAAAACAAAGAAGAAATTCATCTTAAGTAAAATTTTCGATTAACTGGTTTACATATTTGCCGTGTGGGAGCCCTATACAGAGAGCCATTTATCAATTCTTCTCTTGAAGATACGTGGAGGTTTTGTAGTGCGAATATCCTCAGGAAGATCGTTCCAAAGAGAAGCTCCCCTATAACTGAAGCTACGCTCCAGGAAGTCAGTTCTTGGTTTCGACAAGTTCAATTTTTGGCTTACACCACGAAGATCAAAGGACAAGGTTCTCGGAGTGAACATGTTACAAAGATAATTTGGGGCGAGCCTATTAACGCATTTATACATTAAATTTGGCGTTTGCGTCGTCCTTATCCAAAAGGAGGCCAATTCTTGTTTACTTTGAGTGGTAGTAGGGACCTTAAGCAACCACGACGGCGACGGCAACGAGGACGTGGAAAAATAAGCGATCTAATTGGCAGAACAATAGCTCAGCACGTGCGCTTTGAAACTTTGTACATTTCTTAGCCTTCCTATACAAAAAAACAGAGTGAAATCGCCAAAATTTGCGTCGTCTGCGAACCGAAACCGCGACGGCAAATTATTTTAATTTTGATTTGGAACTCAACGCTACTTTTACACGTCATGCTGAAGTTGAGCTGTGGCGCCATATGAGACAGTAAGCTCCTGCAGCCATGTTTGAAATTCTAACTAAGATTAGAAACTCATTTTTTAATCGGAGTCTTCCTTGGCGTTGCCGTCCTGACTGCTTAAGGTCCCTATTACCGCCTTGCACGCAATAATTTGGGAGTTAAAACGGGAAGTGAAACAGTCATGAAGGCGCCGCCGAGAAAAACATCAACGAAAAGTGACCTTACATTCATCTAAATTTAAGAATAATTAATAAAATGATTAAAATAAAATCGTGATTAGTTGTGCACTGGGAGATAACACCCTTTTGATAATTTTGCCATGAAAAAAATTAGCGAAAGATATTGCCGTTGGGGTATTGCTAATCGAGACGCTTAATCAAAACATTTTTCTAATTGCCTCATCTCGTCTTTCGTTAAATTGCGCCTTTCATTCAAGAGAAAGAGCGCGGAAATTCCCTCACTTTTGTGCCTGACTTGTCAAATGTCATAATGAACACGAACAGTGTGTACAGTATTAAACAACAGAACACTACTATATAGTACTGCACTGTTGGTCTATTTCGCATTTGTCTTTGGTCAGGTGTTGACATTTGTTGGTTAGATCGGGGTATCTATCTATGTTGGGGCTTCTGGATTGTGTTCGTTACATCGAGGTTCTGTGGCATACATTTTACTGCAATTTAGCTGGGCTGCAAAGTATCGTTCGTTATACTGAGGATTTATTTATATAGTGGTTTGTTAAATTGAGGTTTCTCTGCATTGAACAACGAGTACATGCAAACGAGTACATGCATACGAGAACATGCACACGAGTACATGCAAACGAGTACATGCAAACGAGTACATGCAAACGAGTACATGCAAACGAGTACATGCAAACGAGTACATGCAAACGACTACATGCAAACGAGTACATGCAAACGAGTACATGCAAACGAGTACATGCAAACGAGTACATGCAAACGAGTACATGCAAACGAGTACATGCAAACGAGTACATGCAAACGAGTACATGCAAACGAGTACATGCAAACGAGTACATGCAAACGAGTACATGCAAACGAGTACATGCAAACGAGTACATGCAAACGAGTACATGCAAACGAGTACATGCAAACGGGCAAGGTTCCGAGATTTAATAGTGTTTGAAAATGTGAGAGGACCTGTCAGAATAGACAGAGGTGTTGTGAAAGCGGAAGGAAGCGGAAGAAAATTTGCATACCACGCAAATCTACACACACCTACACTCACACTTTCAGCTTTGTATCTTTGTGCGTTAATCTATTTTTATTAAATTGTGCATGTAAACCATAGCAATTTCTAGGTGCTTCTCAGAGTGATATGAACTCAACTAACAATTTTCAACTTATTTTTTCAACTAAAATGTTTTCGAGTGAGGAATGTCTTATAATATGTTTTTAGGGCACAAGTTCGATGTTTTCCGGGTATGGTAACATGAGACATTAAATTTGCTGGAAATTAACGAGGACATTCAAAAATTTTTGCAGATTTCCTAAAATCACATGTTATGGGGCGAACTAGGTTATTTTGGGGTAAAAGGATATTCTCCAAATTAATCTTGCCGGATATGCATCCTAAACCCTTAATCAAGGATGTTAGTATTTTTGTAGTGTAGCGACCTGATTTGAAGCGCCTAGGCGCCCTCAGCCTTTAGTATCCCTGATGGACTGCCAGCCCAAATATGCATGAGAAATGTCATAAAAAGTGCCAGGGGAAATAAAAGATCGAAAGAGGGTACTGCTCAGAACCATTCTTGCCGAAAAAATCCTTCAGTGAATTCAAACTTTAGATGTTTGGCACCTTTGATTTGATAACAACGATGATGTGATAACAACGATGATGGTCGTAAACAGATCTTAGGACGTGAGTCACAGATCTCACTGCGCTTAAATCTTTCCCCGCCAAAACTTCTTGACTCACGTGTCCGCAGGATCAACAAGCTCTATGTCACATGAACCGCAAGAGGGGTGTTCAGGGACGGCAGTTAGACGGAAGAAGAGGAAAGGAGATTTATGTCGGGTGGCTTACTTCATCAAAACTTCACTCCTTTTCATCCCTCTGCTCAACTACTACGTTATTTTAGACAGCCAAAACTTCTATTTTCGCCCGAAAAATACGCCTCAATTCCCAACAAAGTAATAATAAAGTAGACTAAGCTAGTGTTGTCAGCCATCATGTGCTGTCAAGTTAGAGTTTTACATCGTCATTCTCATCTTCCGAGTCTTCAGCCTCTGAATCCTGCACCTGATAATAATCTTTTGACTCGTCCACTTGGTTAAAATCAAAGTATTCAACTTCTTGATGCATCAGTTCTTCCAGTCTTCCAACCATCTCTTGAAAACTAGGTCGTTCGTCTTGGTCTTGTTTCCAACAATCCAAAATCAAAGAGTAACTGAGGTTAAAAAGAATAGGAAAAATGAAAAACTCTTATCAAAACGTCTAATGATCTCCAAACCTCAGCACTCCATGTATAATTTTCCTCTGAGTCACCAGATTTAGGAGATCAGGGAACATAGTCTGCTTGAGGACGGTAGTTTGTGTTTTCAAGCTCCAGATTCAACGCGGCGAATATTCGGTCGCCATATTGGACGGGTGGAGGAAATGGGACGAGTTACAAAGCGAGGGGGGAGAAAAAGATCTTGCACCCATCCAATACGGCGATCGAATATTCGCCGCCCTGAATCCCGCGCTTGAAAGGATAAACTACCGCTTGCAAGTTGGCTAGATGAAGCGGATTTGAAACCAAATCCTAAATTTATAATAAAGACTATGTTAGCGTAAGAATATTGGGTGATTAGCTTCCAGTGTGTCACAACAGGTTTACAATATGAGAGGAATTTTGACACGTGATTAAATTCACCAGGAAATGAATTAATCTCATTAACAATCAACCTACACTTGATCTGAGCACAAATCAGGTTTTTCCATGCGGTAGCCTGTCTTCAAGCGTCTCATGAGCTCTGTGTTGGTTAACAGGGGATATGGAAAGCCTCCTAGACCCAAAATAACACACATTAAGAGTTACTAAACAATTAATTACAGCGTTTTGGAAAGTTGTTATCCGTGGACATCCTGACTTTGCAATATTCCAGTAGAACACAAAATTCAAATTATACAGGCTTTGAAAGCCGTTTAAGAAAAAATGATAGATATTTGGGGATTGGCAGATTGCAGAATATTAAAAAGTTGAAAATTTTTCATCTCAGGAATCTCCAGTTAATTCATTTTGTTGAATTATGATATCCCATTATGGCGCAAAATTGGAAAAGATCGGATTCTGACTTTACGAGATCCCTGTCATGTAATCTGTGCGTTTTGATTGCTATTGTCATCTAAGGTTAATTTACCGACAGTTGCAATTTCCCACATGACTACTCCGTACGACCAACTGTAAAAATAAAGAAAATGAATAAATCTATCAAGTTAGATCAAATTTATGAATTAGAGGATAACCATATAATATAATGAATTGAAGCACTGCGCCAAATTTCGCACTCGCCCGGAACTTGTCTCCGTTCGGCCGTAAAACGCAAAAAATACACCTGTAGTGCAGTTTATATCAATAGCAGTGTCAGAGAATCAATCATTCACCTCTGGGTCCCTTAAGCGGCCATAGAAGAAAGCGATTCACTTACACATCTTAATCATAATTACTAATATGATCATCATCCTCATCATCACTATTATTATGTCGCAGAGAAATCAACTGAATGCTACATTCTAATCAGGCAGCACAGGGCGAAAACCGTAACCTGTGCGCCATGGAGTAAAAGATTAATGTACATTAACTAATCCTTAGAAGCTTTTCCGTTGTGTCTACGGCCTCCTTCTAACAGGAATTCAAACTGCTACCTTGAAAGTCCAGGCAATATTCAGCGTGCCCGAGAGCACTGCCCTCTGCATTTTTCTTTATTATTATTATTATCATTATTATTATTATTATTATAATTATTACTATTATTATAACTGAAATTATTTTCACTATCATCTTGGTCGTGATCATCAACTGCTATCATTGGTTTGTAGTCGCTGTCATTACATTACCTATAGTTTCGTTAAGCAACTGGAAAAGGATTAAAGTTACTTACACATCACTTTTTGACGTAAATATTTGCTTGTAAAGTGACTCAGGCGCCATCCATTTGATTGGTAGCTTTGAATGCGTTTTTACCTCATGCAGTTCGTGGTACATTTCTCGCATTAGACCAAAATCCGCGATCTTGAGCCGTTTACGGTGTCCGACTAGAATATTTCGCGCCGCTAGATCTCTATGGACGAGCCCCTTCCCGGAGAGGTAGGCCTAACCAATGAGATAGTAAAAATAATTTGCTGATTGCTCGAAGGGGAGGAGGCCCTTCTCGGGAATATGCATGAAATTGAGAACCTTAATAGGACAATGTCTCCTATGCAGAATTTCCTCAACAATACTGAGGTTCGATAATCTTCCTCATCAAAGAAGTTTGTCTGTTTTTTTATTTGGTCTTAGAATTACTTATTAGTACCCAAATGAAGTGTCAAGGCTAAATTATTACAGCCAAAGAACATGGGACAAGCACTTTAGTCTCGGGACGTCTGTATAAACATTTATACCTTACCATGCCTTTTGCAATCTGCCAGGCTAGTGAAAGGAGATCAGCTGGAACAAATGACTCGCAATCATCACTGCACTCCTCGTCTTTCTTCTCCGTCAAAACGTCCCCCCCTGGAAGCTCAATGGAGAAAACCACCTGAGGAGTTTCAGCTTCAGTAGGTTGTAATTTGTCATCAGGGGATGGGACAGAGTTGCATGCCTCCAGTTTGTTCTCGTCACTTACGTCACGGACCTGATCGAAGAAGAGGGTTCTTAAAATTAGATTATGGAACACCGTAATGGAACGCAATATTCAATTACTTGAAACGTCTTTTAATTTCGGGTGAATACCTCTCACAGAGAGAGAAAAATCCTTCAACTCACAATATTACAACTTAATTACAAGAAAGTAACCTTTGATTATCCTCAAGGACGAGTTCGTCAAAACTCAAAAGCGCAGTATGTTTAGATCTGCTTTAGTTTTTCTATCCTTATTCTTTTAGATTTTTATTCAATCGCTATCCTTTCATAAAACGTTTTAGAATTACAGTGTTTTTTACCGTTCTCCCCTGGACGCTTATTCTATCTCTAGAGTTATATTGTTTTTTCCGTTCTCCTCTGTCGGTGGACGCTTATTCTTTGTTTGTTCTAAGCTCGCGGTTGCGCAACATGATTCTCTTCGCCTTTATATCTTTCTTTGTTAAACAGATATAAACATGAATCGCAGTTCGGTATCATTTTGGGGGAATCCATTGGAAGCCTCCTCAGTGCCTTACTAATCAATAATTGGTTCCAAGTGTATTTCTGTTTTTCATGTTTACCTCTTCTGCAGTTGATTTGAGATTCCTGTTTTCAAAGTAAAAATTAGTTCCTCTAGGCTCACTGTTAGAGGAACTGTTAATCTGTAAGAACAAGACTTAGTAATGATTTATCTCGATTTACATCTTTTTTTACTTACTTTTCCTCTTACTTTGGTCAAATGTGTGACGAAAAGGAATAAAATAAAAAAGTTCAGTCTGTTCTCTGCGTTGGAGCAAAGTTTCTTATTATGGTCACCACCATAAGTGGATTCTTTTCGCTGAGCTATTAAATACCTGGCATCAATGATTGACATTTTGTAGTTATTAACTTTCGAAAGCAATCGGAGAACATCTAGTGTGCAAAAATAAAAGAGAATGGCTGAGCAGAATACGAGATTCTGACCGCGGTGTTGTCATACGGCAAAATAACTTGGAGGAGATGCAGGCAATAACCAGGTAATTCGGTAGAGACTGGTGTTCATTTGTGGTTTTTTTCTTTCTCAGACTTACCTGAACTCTTTTTTTCCTCAACCATTGAAGCAAGTCTCCATGGGCTACATACTCGATCATCAGAAGAAAAGGTTTAGTTGTAGTCCAACAGCCGAGGAAACTCAACACATTCTGGTGTTTTCCCACTTGCTTCATGAGCTCAATCTCTTCTAAAAATTCCCTTCTTTGCTCCTCATTAGCGTTTTCTGTATTGCATAGGCAATCAAGTGTTTATTAGATTAGGAAACTTATTTTAGAAATTCACATAACAAATATGCATCATTTTAATTTTAGTGGTTTTGTGGTAATGATCAAGTAGAGGGATTTTTGTTTTCAAATCGTATTGCGAATTCTACTGAGTAGTCTTCGTTAAGCATAAGGTAAAACCAAAGCATACAAACATAAAACATTAACATAACATAATTCCGTTGATAACTCATACCATGTAGTTCTTTCACTGCTACTTTCGTTGACTGCCTGTTTCGTCCACAAAATCCTTCATTGCTTGCAAAAAAATCCAAACTATCATGAAGTCTAGCTTTGTGAACTTTTCCAAAAGCTCCTTCACCCAGTGCCTCGAGAAATTCTGTTCTAATTGGATGGATTTCGCACAGCTCCAAAACCTGAATATCGTCGGCAGTTCTTCATCAGAAAGAATAAAATTTGATTGAAAGAGATGTTATAGTTAAGATAAAACTGGTAATTTACTAGCTCCTCGTTTAGAGAATTCTGTTATGTCCTTAGCAGTTAAAGAATACTTGGAGCTGGAGTTACTTCATTGATTCTGTTGCATTATAACGTTCTTGTATGATTGACACTTCCTACTATGGTCCTGGCATGTGCTTCAATGATCGGTTGTTAAATGTGAGTTAATCTGTCGAAAGGAACTTTAAACACGAAGGCGCGCTATATAAAGAAGTCTTCCCTAGGAAGACCTAGGCTCATTTGTTACTCACCGTTGACGTGTGCGGGTCAAATTCAAATGCTGGTAGACGAACAAAAGGAGCTAATGAGATATCTATTGTTTACTTCCACCAGCATGGTGGCACGAGGTAACGAGCGAACCACCGACTTCGATCTCAAATTTACCGCCACAAATAAAGACAGTTTCCATTGGAGAAAGGAAATACAAATCTCAAAAATTCTTGTATTGTGATGAAGACATAAAACAATTTTGAGGAATGCGCCCGTTGTTCACTGCTTTGGAGTAGCTGTAGCTCAAGTTGACTTGACTCTAACAGTTCTACATCACACGACGGTTGATTGACAAATGGTCCGGTGGGACCTAAGGCTCCTTTTATAGCGCGCCTTCGTGTTTAAAGTTCTTGAAAAAACTTCACCGTTTCTAATTTTGGTCATTACTTTTCACTTAGCTATGGGTTTTAGAAGCTGTAATAACGTGTACCTTTTTGTCAGTTTAGTCGCCCGATTCTTATGGAAATACCAAACACCAATGACCAGCAGGATGACCACCAAAAACCCCAAACAGGCCATTAGTACTCTTACAAGATTACTGGTCAGCAGTGAAGAATCTATGAAGTAAACGAACTCGATTATGATCATTACAGCATTTTTAAACTTTTCCAGCAAAATATACATCTCTTTTCCTCTCTCATTATCAATTTATTGCATAACTTATCCTATCTTCAGTGAATTCCTGTCCAGACCTGGTGGGTGTTGTGCCGTAATCTTCTGCTCAAACTGAGACTGTAAACCGTCTGTAGTTGCCGACTGTCTCATAGAATTGTCACTTCCTCCCAGCTCGTTCCAAGCTCTGACCTGAAACTCATAAGTAGTGGTGCAATTTAGCATAATGGTAACTTGATTGACTGTAACGTCGGTAATATTTATCATAGCCCACTCGATGGCATCAGGAGGTGCGCCTATTTGTTTGTAGCTGATTGTGTAGAAAAGTATTGGGCAGTCTTTTGATAGAGCCTTAGTCCACGTGAGGGTCACGTTACATCCTGACACTTTCCTTTCGACTATCACAGGTGGGTGAGGCTGGTCTGCAAATTTGAAAAGAAGAGTTAGGAACATTAATATGATGATTTTAACATTGACATAATCGTCCAAAATCACTTATGATGCTGTTAGGAATAAGATAAGCAGAGTTCTTGTTTTAATTGAGGGTAATTCTAAAAATAACAAAGAGAAAGTATCTTGTTAGAACAGACACATACATTTGAGGCTGTGCATTTGAATGGTGTAAGATCTTAGCGTGCGGAATGTATTCAATTATTAATTGGGGTGTCTCCTCTGTGTTGTTGCTGTTTCTCGTCGTCCATTAAGTGTTTTTTCACCGGTTAGTTAGCTTCTGTTTTCCCTATAGCATTCTTTCGTTCATTATTTTTTATTTCGAAATTACTGGCGGCAATTACACTTTCAGTTAGTCGTTCTCGCATGCATTAATTTTTAGTCTTTTGTGCGTATATAAACTTAGCTTTCTCTCTTCAGGGCGCTTTTTCTTTTTCGGTAGTCGCGCTAGTCGCAGTTCGCTTTCAAACAGCTCCTGTACTCTTCATTTCGTCTTCTGAAAGTGTTTTTTCGTCAAGCGCAGTTTTGCAGTAATCGTAACAATGTAAGTATTGTCGTTTCAAGTTGGCTCAGCGTTGTAATTTTGTATTTACTTATTACTTTTAAGTTTCAACCTACATCGTTCACCGTCAATAAATCGCCTTCTTTATCAGTAATTCTGGTGTTGAGAAGTTACGATTGCCGCAGTCACAAATGGATGTTTCAGCATGGTCATGTCCTTTAATAGGACCATCGACGTTGACTGTCAGGGGCTCCCTGAGGAGGTACTTTTCTCGGAAGCGGTTGGTTTGTTGCTGGGTTTTTTTGACCGTGAGTCTGACCATCGGGTGGCTGCGGTGCAGGCATGTCCTGGCCGTGTTGCGAGAGTCACTTTTGCTGAGAACGGCGATGCTGCTAAGTTATTTTTTGAGGAGCTAGGTGTCATCAAGTTGGGTGATGTAGAGTGTAGGGTGGTTAAACCCCCTCCTCCTCCTCCCCAGCTTACTACTGTTGTAGTCTCTTGGTTTCCCTTTGAGGGATCAAACGACGCCATCAGCACAGCTTTGTCTGCATATGGTACGGTCAAATCTGTTCGCAATCAGGTTTGGCCCGGAAGGCCTTCAGTGTCCACCGGGTCACGCATTGTCCAAATGGTTATTAGGAATGTCATTTCACCGTTTATTTCTATCCGTGGCGTCCGCTGTAAAATTTGGTATAGGGGGCAACCCCTCCAGTGTACTACTTGTCATAAAGTTGGTCATAAGTCGGCGGAGTGTCCCCTTAGGGGCAAATGCTTCCGATGCCGTCAAGGTGGACATCTAGCTAGGAACTGTCAGGCGACCGTGGGTGCTCAACCTGCTGTAGACACATCAGTAGAGATGGACATACCCTCGTCTGTAGCTCAAGAAAATGATGTGACAGCTGAGACAATTGCTCCCGTCCCTAATGACGTTGTTGCTGAGTCTGAAGAGTGCGATTATAACCTTGAGGCCAGCGAGGACCGTTTTCCAACCTGCACATCGGTTGACCAAGTACCATCAGACAATGTCTCCCGTAAACGCGCTGCTCCCCAGACTTCTCCGGTTTCAAAAGGAACTGTAAAGAAGCCTGCTACAACGGATACAACCCAGTCGATTTCCGTACCAGTCGCTAATAAGATAACCGTGCCACCCTCCGTTACGTCGGTCATTTCTTCCAAGTCCAGAAGTGAAATTCTCGAATTGCTATCCACACCTCCTGGCCTTTCAGGTGATAGAGTAGACCTCCTACGGTTAACATCACACCTTCAAGTTCCTCCTGGTTCAATTGCCTTTGTTCTCAACCCGCAAAATGGTCCTCCTAGACATGTGCTAAAGTACACTCCGAGGAAATAGTTTAATATTAGTTTAAAAATTTAAAACCTAAAAATGAAAACTAAAAAGTAGTTTAAGTTATTTAAGTTATCGAGTGTGTGTGTTCAATTTTTGGTGTGAGTGTGTTAATTTTTGTTGAGGTGGGGTTCGATTCCCCAGCGAGTTTGGTGTCTGGTGACCCTCGTTTCTGGTGGACCCCAACCCTAAGGCATTGCACGCAAGCCATGGGTGGGATTAGTCCTGTTGGTCGGCGGGCATTGCACACGCCCTTCATCGGGGGCCCGGCCGTCCACCTTAAACATAAAAAAAAAAACAAATGGATCATTGTCTTCATAAAGCAAATGAATTACATTGACAACTTCATAAGAATGCCGACACCGATTCGCTGGCGAAATTCTTGATACGTTGAATGGCAAACATACAGATTATTTCATGGTTGGTATTCGGCTTTTGATTGGTCTATGCGATATTTTTCATAGTTGAGAAAAATCGTCTGACCAATAGCATTGAATCTCATCTAAGACAGACAGTTTTAATTCAGTGAGTTTGCACTGAGTACATCTCAATACTTATATAAGAAACCCAGTCCAACATTTACGGTGGAGCTTCCTGAGTTATTACGATCCATTTCACTGGGTTTCAAATGGGGATGAGCGACACCAAAAGGAAGGCAAGGAACAAAATGAACAATTAATTTTCTATAGTTATATGTTTTTCGAAATCACTTCTTCCTCGTAAACTACATTTTAGATTCGTGTTCAACTCACGGTTAGAAATTCTTTTCTTCCTTCTTAAATGAAAACAAGATCTTTAACTGCTTAAAGACATTGCTGTTATTTTATTAGTGATGTATAAAACAAGTTTAGCCTTTATTTAAATCAGAATTTATTATTGAGTTATGATGAATATTGCTCCATACCTGCTCCTTTTGTAGAAATTTTCAATACGTTGGATGGCAAACTGTATCCGATGATATTTTTTGCCAGCACTCTTACATCATAATTTGAATATTTTGTCAAGTCAGTAAACAGACATGACATTGGATTTAAAGCGCTGAAAAATGTGCAGTTGATCCAAGATCCTTCAGACCCAGTCCTTTTAATCTGAGGTATATAACCAGTCACTGGATCTCCAAGTGCCTCTCAAGTAGGTGGACTCCATGATGCGTTAATGATGTTGCACTGTCCAAGAATTGGCTGATGTAGGGTTGGTTTATACGGCACATCTGTAAATATAGTGGACATGAGAAAAATTTCAAGGCCGGGTTAAATGTGTGGAAGATTTGTGAAAGGAATGATCTTCATTACTTTGAATATTTCCTTCGCGGAAAAAAAGGCAATACACATTTAATCAGAATATTCTGGCCAGTAGTAATAAATAAGCAGATTTTAACCATTTAAATATAGGTAATTTACTAGTGATTAGGGAATAGTAAAACAAAAACCAAATTAACCGAAAGAAAATTCTACGAGCAAAAATAAGCTCCATGCTTGACTTATCAAATTGGACAAATTTTTAAGCGTTGGAAGGCCGGCTAGATGTCCACGAGTAAATCCAAAAACAAACAACAACCAGCCTAGCTATTCACGGGATTGAATTTGTCTATTTTCCTTCGAGACAAGTATTTTTCAACAACGGAGATTTTGCACCATGTGATGCAAATAGGTTGCATCTATGTGATAGTCCGCAACAACGAAGAATTCACTTCTATGACTATGTACGTATGATCAGAATGATTCGCATTCTATCTCAGCGCAGACAAAGAGAACTCATTATACTACTGAGAACGTTAAAAGCATCACTAGAGGAAGCTCGAAGGTCTAAAGTAGCCTCCTAATTTACACCATGGCGAAAGTTTCAAATACAGACTTTGATTTCTTATTGATCGCGATAATTTAAATACCTTGTGCTGTTCTAGGTTCCCAAGCCTCACTGTTTTTACTTCGTCCCAGTTTGTTCCAAACAGCAATTGTGATCTCGTATTTCTTGCTATACTTAAGATGCAGTTCATAACTTGTAATTCCCGTAACGTTTAATTGCTTCCAGCTCCCCGTAGTTGGTTCTGTCTCTCTATAATAAATAGAGTACATGGTGATGTTGCAATTATGGGGTTTGGGTGCAATCCACTTTACCGTAGCATTTCTCCCAGAAATTGTACAGTTGTCGTACAGAATCGTCGGTGAATCAGGAAGACCTGCAACAAAATTGAACAAACTGGCTTGTTTTAGGAGAGAAAAACGCTTACAGTTACAAACTCCAGCTCTCCTACAATAATAAAACTACCTTTAATAGAGTGTTGATAATATTACCTAAACTATCGTTATTTACAGTCGAACCTCGATTATCCTGACATAAGAGGACCGGACTAAATAGTCCGTATAATCGAGAGTCCGGATAATAGAAAATTATGAATGTTAATCATCAAAGAGTGGAATGCGTTTCATGTAAATAAAACTGACCCTTATACGCAACAGAGAAAATACCAATGGCAGACCTTGTTATCATTACCTGATGGGTATTAACTTAAATCATGTACAGGTGTAAGCTGCGTATAAAACGTTTAAGATATTGAAAGTGTAGAAAAGAACGGAATGACGAAACCGTGCTAATCAAAGATTATATAAACAATTGCATCTTTGGAAAGATCAGTGTGCCCTTTAAATAATTGATCTGAGGCTTGAATTCGTTCAGCTGATCTGGATCGACCACCAGTAGTGATTTATCAATTAGGAGAAGAGTTCACGTAATTTTTTCTTACTCAACTTATTATTACTAGTGAGGTCAAGAAAAGGAAGGTTCAACTCGAAATAGTTCCTTACAGCTAATTGAGGACATTTCGATATTACGCCTTGTTACTTTGAACTTGTTTGCAGCTTCGCAAGCAAATTCTCCAACATGCTGAGGGTTTATTTTAGAGAGGTGAAGCGACAAAGTGATTGATTCTTTGGTAGCTGATTCCTTGAGATGAATTGTTTCGTTAAGATCTCCATCGTTGACTTGCTTGCCGTCAATCAGCCACTTGACTGTTGGAAGAGGCCAGCCTGATGCAACACAGTTTAATTCGGCTTTTCTTCCGGCGGAAAACCAATTTCGATGCTCATTAAAATGAACAGAAGGATTATCTGTCGACAAAGTCACACAATTGTTTTAAATCATGTCCTCAGTGGAAAACGCGTTGTCTAAATACTAGAAAAAAAATACTTTTATAATTGAAATGTAGCGTGATACCTTTCTAAACTAAGTCGCAAAAGAAACAATTCCAAAAAGAATGAAATATCATATAATGCGATCTGATTGGCCAATTGAATGCTTTTCTGGCGAAGAAAGGATAAAAAACTTAGTCATCCTGTGTGGATTTTAATCCTGTCGAGAAAGCATATTTAATTCACGAACAGCAATGGTTAACAACAGAAGCTACGGTAATTTACGTTTTTTTAACAGCCGTGGCAAGTTAAAGGCAAATAATTTCATCGAAAAGCTTTTCAACGTATATCTATATAAACCCATCCTGGCCCTTGGAATCGGTTAAAGCAATAAAACAGTTCTGAAATAAAATACAGAGATAAATTCTATTAATTCTAGTTACATTTTATTTCCAGCTTACCAATGGCTCGAAGGATCATATTCACCAAATCGTCTACATGATCATCTAAAGTGTATAAGCTCTTCTCAATAATTAAGTCTTTTTCACTCTCTATAATACTCTTTAGACTATCTTCCCGAGCGTATCTACCAAATCCGACGGCAAAAATTCGAACACCTTTTTGCCTTAGTGCATTCACAGGTGCAACAGGTGAATTTGAAGGGTGCGTAATAACTTCGTCTGAAAATACAATTGTAATCTTAGAAACGTTCCGGTTAGGACTCGTGAACACTTTTGTCGATACTTTTTTCAAAGGTAATTTCAAATGTGACCAACCGCTGTCGAAGGGTAGAAAATCCTTTCCAGATTGTATAAATAGATTCAAATCATATATAAACTGCACATGGCCACTGCTTGATGATACTAATGATATACTGAGTTTGGCAACGTTTGCAGCGATTTTTTCCACGACCTTCCTTACGATTTGTTTTTGTCTAAGATAATTTCTTATGCCAACACTTCCACTGGTATCCACGACGATTGCTATCTCTGCTTCATCAGGGTAATTGGTCTCTTCTGTAAACAATCAGATAAAGAAGAAAAGTATTTTGGCTTGCTGAATCGGGCTGTTAGAGTTGAACACCAGTACAAGGGTTTGGACAGAAAAGGAGGATATGGCCTATGTTTCAAGTTGGCAATGGTACAGAGGTGCTTTGAGTGCGTAGGAGAGAAAGTGAGAGGTCATGTATTGTCATATTTTGGCTTTTTAAAAAGCTACACCACGACGTATTAAGTCATTTTAGTGGTGTAAAAATATCTGAATGACAGGATAAAATCTACAGTTAAATAGGCAAAGGACGTAGGATTGGTTGAGACGTAAGAGGTTTGATCGATCGGGGAACTGAGCAAAGATAATGGTAAATGAATTAATCAACGATGAACTAATTTGAATGAAAGAAAGAAATTTGCCTCGGTCTCTAATAAACAATCCATATGATTTCCGAACCATCTCAATATATATGTTTAGGTTGAAATATGGCGACATTTTCGTTCCGTATATCCAGAAATTTTGTGTCTTTACGAATAACTCTCTCCTACTGTCGTTATAATATAATTCTGTACCTGCCACTGAAGATGCAAGTTGAGAGCAAAGAAAGCACACCAGGACGGTGATAAGAACTGCCTCTATCTTTAACAAAGAAATCATCCTGAAACGGAAATCGTTTTCAAATCAGTTTTTCGTCAAAAGCGTAATAAATAGTACTGGCTCCATCGGTTTTCTTTTAATGACAATTTCTTGAAAACATTTAACAGATAAATTCTGTCAGTAAGTGCTGATGAACACGTGATTTCGAGTGCAATTTTATATCTGTATGAATAAGCAAGAGTAGAGGTTTCACTCTAACAAAATTGTATGGGCTCGTAAGTCAGCGGAATACAATCTGCAGCCTAAAAAATTGAAAAAATACAATAATCCATGAAAGTAAACGTCGGTATTATCCAAGATTTTGACATTTTGACTTAGACATTTGCCCATACCATATCGGTGAAACTGCCTGTCGGGTTTTTCCCTCTTATACCTGCTTTGAGGAACGAAACTCTCTTTCTCTTACTATGAAATATTGTATCATCTTTCATTTACATGTCTGCCTTGTAGATACGTTTCCAAAGTGCTCCGTTCAATTCATCAAATATTTTTATAATATGATATTTCCACAACGATTGAAGAGGGCAGGGAAGTTTTTCTCCATCCTTTTTCTCACGTCCGAAATTTTCGAAAATTCAACTTCTACTTTAGTTAAAGCCGCGAAAGGAAACGAGTTACCATTCACATTAAAGAGAATGACCCGTTTACATATATCTTCCCTGACTAAGCCAGTCTATTAAAGGTGTTCTACTTACTGCAGGTTAAGGGCGTGTACAAGCTGATATTTCTCATTTCCTTGCTCCCGTATTCGATGCATTTGAGTCATACATGACACTTTAGGCATTACTAGCTATAAAGGGCGCACAGGAAGTTTTCTGATTCTTTTTAAAGCCACACAGGAAGTTTTATAATTTTGTAATTAGCCTTTTTCATCTTTGCGGTACTTACGGCTGGTGCAGGTGATTTAGATGGTATCTCTGTGATACAATCGTCTTAAGGATTTTTCTGAGTAGCAAGATGCACGCGAGCAACATATTGCGTCAGTAAAATTCAATTCATTTGAATCGATCAATAAGCGCACCTATAACATGGAACTATTAAACTAAAACAAAGTTTTTATCAAAAAAAAAAGTTTTTGAAATTAGCCTAAACCCTAAATTTGAACTATAAAAATGAAACAAAGATTTTTTAAGAGAAAAAAGGTCGTACCAATCACTATTCTTTTATCGTTTTATTACTAAGAGGGTTCTCTATATCCAATGTCAACCAACACAGAACTCGAGACACTTGAAAACTAGTTACCGCGTGGAAAAACCTGATTTGTATTCAAATCAAGTTTACGTTGTTACTATTACTAAAATCACTCCTTTCCGTGTTATTTTCTATTTTTTTGGACTTTATTCAGAACTTTTGAGAATAAAAGTCAAAGATAAAAAAAGACGTTACGACCATACATTGGTGATTTTCAAGTGAATGGTAAAGTTGAAGCAATGAAGATAGGTATATATGCATGTAAAAGGTATATATTATTTAGCAGGGTTATACGGACAATAAAAGTATATAAAGGGATGAAAATAATTACAAGCTAATTAAAAGCCTATGCACGAGCGATTGAGCTTTGAGAGCGGGTCTTAGTTCTTGACTAAAAAACTTTTCGTAGATTAGGAACTCAAATCTGTTCATGCACTTCTCTACTCAGAAGGCAAGTAAACTGTGCACTTATAAACATATTTTAAATAGTAAAAGGGTCTTTATTTTTAGCATCAATTCGGTGCTGAGCTTGACGTCTTTCTTATTAAACGAGGTAAAGGTCGAGGTAAGCAGGGATTTTCCTTCGTTTTTGTTTACTGTTTGTTGCATGTTCTTTTCTTCTGTTTCTCGTTTATTCTGGATTTTTTGGAAACAAGACTTGGATGCAAGGCCGAGTTCAGTTCCAAGAGCATGTAAGAGGACCGAAATTAAAGAACTGATGCTTTGATTTTGACAACGTTGACGACTCAAAATATTATTATCAAGTGCAGGTCAGAACTAAGAATGAACACTCGTCCTGCCTCGCTAAGAAGTACAGTCCTTGTAGATATTTTTCCAAAGTGCTCCGTTCTATTCATCAAATATTTCAATACTATAATCGTTCCACAACGATTAAACAGGGCAGAGAAGTTTTTCTTCAACCTTTTCTCACGTCGAAATTTTCGAAAATTCAACTTGCACTTTAGTCAAATCACACAAGTTACCCTTTACACGAACATTAAAGAGAATGACCCGTTTTCATATATTTTCCCTGGCTAAGCCAGTTCATCAAAGGTTTTCTACTTACTGTAGGTTAAAGACGTTTACAAGCTGATAATTCTTATTTCCTGGTTCTCGTATTCGATGCATTTGAGTCATACATGGGACTCTAGGCAGTAACAGCTTTCAAGGAACGTACATACATACATACATACATAAACTTTATTTATCCTCGGATTTTAGATTATCTTATGAGCTAGTATCTCCGATCCTAATTACTACTTTAAAATTACAGCAAGAACAGGTTAAAAGATAAAAATAATTCATAATATAATAATATAATAATCGTTAATATAATAATATGTGATATAAATGTAATATTAACAGAAATTGTGCGCTGACAGTTTGCTCTTAAATTCGCTATAGTCTACAGTTTTCCTAAAGTGGTCAGGGAGGGAGTTCCAATACTTAACAGATGAATAGCTAAAAGAATTTAGACCATATGTGGTTGTAAACGGCTTAGGAAGTGATAAAATATTCGTGCCCCTTAGGGAGTAAGCAGTAGATCTTAGCTTGATTAGTTGTTTCAGATAGCACGGATATTTACCAAGATGGAGACAGTTGAATATACAAATCATCATATTTTGTATCCTCCTGTTGGCTAAACCACACACACCTGCCTTGTCTAAAAGATCATCGTAGTTCGAGTCCCAGTCCTTTAAAACAAATCTTAAAATACGTCTATTTGAGGTGTCCAGTTTAACAGAGTCCTCTGAGTTACAAAAGTGCCATATCATTGAACAGTAGTGAAAATGGGGTAACATAAACGTTTTATAAAGGCGAAGCATAATTTCGGTAGAAATAAGTTTGCCAAATCTTTTGAGGACACTGAACTGATTATTTATTTTTTTACATAGAGAGGATATGTGTTCCTTGAAGTTAAGTTCATTATCAAGAATTATTCCATAAAGTGTTAGGCATCTTGTGGTTGAGAAGGAGAAAGGGTAATCGGTTTTGCCAAGAACCACCCCTTGGTGTTTAGCGGGGTTGGCTTTTATCCCATTGTCTTCGAACCATTTGTTTGCTATTTGTACATCATGATCGATCCGCTGTTCCAAGGCTACTGGGTCTACGTCAGATGTGTGCAGTTGGCAGTCATCAGCATATGTGTTTAGTTTTACAGACTTAATGTGAAAGATGTCAAGAAGTTTTGGCAACATGACCCACAACTCATATTTGGCCCCTTTCATCTTTGCGGCACTGACTGGAGGTGCAGGTGATTTAGATGGTATCTCTGTAATGCTGAATACCACTGAGCTATTTCTCTCAAGCAGGCGGCATACACGTGACGTTCCCCGGTAGAAGACGTCCTTACCCAATCTTAAATTATTTTGTAAAAAACGGGAGGGATTTTAGTGTCGGATTTCAAAGGCAACACGTCGATTATGAAAAAGTGATGTGTAAATGGTCGTTTAAATTAGAACTAAACTTAAATTTCTTGTGGTTTTTGTTAGTTATACATCAAAGGGCTACCTCTAGATTTTAATTCGCTAGAAAGGTCCAGCTAATCAATTACATGCGCCTCGCGTTGGAGGCATAGGGTGTTAATTTTTAACAGGTTAACGTAAAAGTAAAAGCTTTAATGGCCATTTTTTCTAATAGGGAACCCCGACGGAAAATTTTTCGGTCTTACACTTTTAGTTGACTAAAACGAGTAAACGTAAAGCTGTATTGGCATCGTTACATTTCGATAGCGATAGCGAGATGATGCTACGTGGAGAAAAGAATTATCTAATGAACAAATTAGAAGCCCTGCACCTGCCCCTTAAAACTTTATTCAAATTTGCTTTGCAAAACAAAAGCGTAAAATCGCCAATTTTTTTTTCCAATCAGAGATGGAGAACCCCGACAGAAAAATGTTCGATATTTCACTTTTAAGTTGACTTTGTCTTTGCACGTTAGTCTGAAGAAAGCAATGGCGCCGTTTGAGAAGCTAACCGCCTTAATTAAGCCTCTCTCAGAATTTATGAGTCTGTTTTACTTTCACCTACGTGTCGCTGTCATGTCTACTTAAAGCTCCTTCGTCGGCTACCTTGTAAATAGCAAGCAAGCAAGTAAATGAAAAAAAAAACAATTACATTTATTTACATGATCTTTTTAGTTGTTTTGTTCGTTTTTTTTCCTTTTTCTTTGTAAGAGTTACAAAGAAGTATATAAATACCTCAGTTATTAATAAAATAATCACAAAATAGGGCTTTTTAAAAATGATAATGATCATGGTAAAATAATACTCACCAGGATGAAAATTTCACGGAATTAACATTTCTTTTGTAACAATAGACTTTCCAGCCGTTCATGGAGGCCCTGAACCTGGCCCTCTTCGTTATTATGAGTTCTGGCGCTGTAATGAACGCAAGAAACCAAGCAACAAACAAAAAGAATCACAGTATTTATTTATTATGTATTTATTTAAACAACAGCAACAACAACAACAATATGAAAAAGAAAAACAAGAGTATGATGAGAAATTTAATTTCAATCAATTGCCCGGGACATTTTCAATGGCGCTTATTGATGAGATCCGTATTTTTACCTTCTTCAGTAAGTACTGAGAACACAGAGCTCTCACTGTAGTCGTTATGTCCCATTTGATTCCAGGCCATAACCATGATTTCGTATTTCTGGGCACAAGCCAACCAGAGACGATAATCAGAAACATTTGACCCGCTAAGAGTCTTCACAGTCCATACGCTACTATTGGCCGACAACCTCTCTGCAGTAGACTCCCTGTAGTAAATCGTGAACTTCGTGATTGAGCAGCTGTGGTTTACGGTTTTGTCCCATGACAGCTCAGCACTGCAACCACATGGTTTCGTATAGACGTTCAACGCGGCTGGTACATCTGTGATACAATTTACACGGTTAAATAGATATTAGTACGGGCCAAATATTTATTATAGCTTCTGATGAGATAGAATAAATATATGAAAATCATATATTTTGAACTGCGGTATTTGATACTTATGATGGACGATCCTCGCAGTAGATAGCGCTATTTGAGCAAATAGCGCTATCTACTGCGAGGATCGTCCATCATACGTATAGCTTCTGATGTTGCACATTGACACAGTTGTCGTACGCGGCACCAATTTTGGGATCATGCACGGTTTCCGGGAAACGAGCCCAAAAGCAGGATCATGCACGGTTTCCGGGAAACGAGCCCAAAAGCACCTGATCAAAAACGACCACGATTCCTCGTTTTGCCAAGCTTCGACATACGAGCCTCGATTATCCAATCGAGCCTCGATTTTGCAATCGTGCCTCGATTTTGCAATCGTGCCTCGATTTTGCAATCGAGCCTCGATTTTCCAATCGAGCCTCGATTTTCCAATCGTGCCTCGATTTTCCAATCGAGCCTCGATTTTCTAATCGAGGCTCAATACGGGAGGGAGCCTGGGGTGAGCGAGAGGGATCATTCACGGTTTCCGGGAAACGAGCCCAAAAGCACCTGATCAAAAACGACCACGATTCCTCGTTTTGCCAAGCTTCGACATACGAGCCTCGATTATCCAATCGAGCCTCGATTTTGCAATCGTGCCTCGATTTTGCAATCGTGCCTCGATTTTGCAATCGAGCCTCAATTTTGCAATCGAGCCTCGATTTTCCAATCGAGCCTCGATTTTCCAATCGTGCCTCGATTTTCCAATCGAGCCTCGATTTTCTGATCGAGGCTCAATACGGGAGGGAGCCTGGGGCGAGTGAGAGTGGTCATGTTCTAGCAAGCTTGTCGTCGCAAACTCAGGACTTTTTCGAAATTTGAAAAAGAACGCGAGAGGGAAAAAGAATATTTTTACACTGCTAAAGAGATGGAGGAAATGGTCCTAAGGTAAGCATTGGTTTCTTCTGGTACATTGTTTTACCGGAGGGTGTTTTTTCCTACTTGCTGCTTCATAGTTTTCGGTTACGTAAGCTCGATAGATTCTCGCGTTCCTATTTTAATTGGTCATTTTTAGCCAAAAAAGGAACATAATTCTTAGGAAATGTTAAAATGGTTTGGAAAAAAAAGACTGAGTAGAGGATGAGTAAAACTAACATTCCGGCACCAGAATTCAAGACAGTCACGCGTATGCATAGCTACCAGCTGACATTCATATTAGTGGGAATGGAAAAAAACAAAAGCAAAATTTTCTCATCTTGCAAACAAATGGTAAGAAGAATAATGTTAACTATACTTATGTCCATTTTCCAAGACCATAATAGCTCAGCAGCATTTCATGGAACATGTGAAAGTGTGGTGGGTTGCTATAATTTTTTTGAAGCTAAATTTGTTATCCAATTTTGTGTTTCACTCATTCTATTCAGATAATTTTGTGAAACACAATCATACTGTGATATTTTTTATAGCAGAGAAATCTATTTTAAATCAAAATTGACTAAATGTTCACAAATGAATGAACGTGGGAGGTTTTTAAAGAAACTGTGGTGCTGTGTCAGTGGGGGTAGATCAATTAAGATGAAATTGTAAACTGGCCACCCTGAAGATTCAAAAAGCTGATGTTTTGAGCATTAACCCTTTGTCAGAGTTAAGGGCCAATACTTGAAACTTCAGCTTTTTGACTCTCTACAGGAGAGTGGCTAATTTAAAATTTCAACTTAGTTGATATAACCAAATTAAATGTTGACTAGTAAGATTAACATGGACTTGCCAATTAAGTTAAAAGAAATTAATTCTTATGAATTAATTTGATAGTTCAGAACAAATAAGATTCCTAAAATGTTAAATATTAACTTTGTAATAGATCCACCAAACTAATCAACTGTAAAAGCTATGACACAACTGCAACAGTTCACTTTTAACAAAATAATCAAGTGCTTGTTGAGCTGACCTTAATTTTCATATAGCCTGACCTAGCACACTTTATTGACTGAAAAAAAAACCTTAATCCTTATCTGTGATCATGACTAAAAAAAAAAGCAAGACATTTTTGATATTAGTAACTGAATTGAATATTTTAATACCTATTAATTTAATAAATACAAGTTGATTTTACCATAGTAAATAATAAACTTAACATCAAATCTGCCATGTTTGTTGTTTAAGTTGAACCTGCTCTACATGAAATAAAATATCAAAATATCCACGGGTAAATTAAAATAAAGGTGTGACTAACTAGGGACATTTTTTTGGTTTGCATGCTTATGGTCATCTTCAAAATATGAACGAGTTTTAACTTCTTGCCACAATTTTTTATATATACATATATATGTATGTACTGTATAATGTAATTTTAACTTTGCCTACTCTTCAGTGCAAGGCAAGAATTAAGCCAAGGGGTCCCTACTCTAGTTATTAAATCACTGTGCTCTCACCCAAGGAAGCTAATTTCACACCTTTCAGTAAAGTAAACATGGTTGTGGTTAAGGTATATAGTTTCATAGAAGCCTAAATTTTTGCACTCTTTTAGAAGTCTTCTATATTGCATGTGCAACATCAACTATTAAATTCAAATCATAACTAGTTCCAGTATTCGATCTAGTTCATGTTTTTGTTTCATTTATTTGGAATATTCTATTCTGACACTAAATGAAATGTTTGTGGACTCTTACTGGTGTAAAAACAAACTAAAAAACAAAGAAACAAACAAAAAGCAAGTTACCTCATATATATTGAGTACTTCCAAAGCAGCTGGCAATAATTAAAGAAAACCAAAAAAAAAAAAAAAAAAATGTGCTTACTATCCTGAGATGAGGGCACAATATTAAGATGACTAGCATTTCAGATTACGTGGGTATGAGTACAATTTTAGTATGAGCCTACTTAGACATTTTGCATATGTTGATTTACTGATCGTTTGATGCTTCATTTGTTGTCTTTGTTCTTGTGTTTATGTTTTGTTATGAAACAAGGACAAAAGCTTAGTGTTTTTCAAGCAAAAGAGAATGGCAGTTGAACCTGAAAACATGATTTGAAGTTGAATCAGTTACTTGGGGTCAGAAAGCATGAAATGAAAAATATATTTTGCTGTTTTTTGACATTGTATATTCAAGATTGGTCTGTAATTTTTTAAAATAAGGATTCCACTTTATGATGAATTGTTTACCACAATAAACAACTAAAACCTTGAAAAGCATAAAGACTCTGACATACTGGTGATGGTTTGAATGATGTCAGTTCTTGGAAGTTTGAAGATCATAGTTTGACCCAGACCATTTGTTTTTCAAATGACCCAATATAAAATGTCATGCAATACATATGACCCACTTTGACTAAATTCTAAACTGAACACTTTTAGTTCCTTATAACACTAACCATATTTACATTAGGAACTGAAGTTTTGGGTTCTACACTTGTTGTTTATCATCAAAACAAAGAACATTTTTAACTTGTTGCTTTATAGCAGCCTCTATTGAACAAATTTTGAAGGACTCTAGCCAGCCTCTACCATTTTTGATGACCATGAAAATATGTGAAATGTATGGGAAAGTGAAATTTTATTGCATTGTCCCAAGTTGTGTTTCTGGAAGTCTTTTAAATTACCCTAAGCAGTTTGATTGTGCATTTTTATATTTGGATCTGCTCTACATGAAATAAAATATGAAAACATCCACAGGTAAACAAAAACAAAGGTGTGGCTGACAAGGGTCCTTTTAAAGTCTTTTTAAACTTTTAACATTCTGGGTGATTTTCCACCATTGGCTTTTTTCTTTTTGAGGTTGTTCTCCTGTCCTTCCTTTTCCTTTTCCTTTCATGTTTAACATGTTCCTTCCGCTCTTCATCTTTATGTTCCCTCTTTTTCTCTTCTTCTGTGTGCTCCCTCACTTCGTCTTCTTTCTTTTGCTCCTTTTTCTCTTCTACTTTCTTCTCCTCCTTGTTGATGTCTACACAACTTTTCTCTATTTCTTGTCCTTCTTCTGGGGAAAAAGTTATAATTTTAGACATTGTAGGCTGACCAGTAATTTTCTTTTTCTTGCTGTTGACTCACAATTATATATTTCTCTGATAATTATATTGTCCCAGTTTGGAGGGAAATGCTTTATAGATTGCCAGGTTAAGTAGGGGCCTTAGTTAAAAGGGTCAGTAGGAAATTTCCATAATCCATGGTCTCCAGGTCAAGAATATACATTTCCATGTTCTTTCAATATCTTCTAATAGAGTCTAATCATTTTGTTCAACCTTCTGATTAAATTCTTTTGTAGCTCTAATGACATCCTTATGCCATGTTATCCTCTAAAATGCAGTAGGATGCCAGTGGATCAACTATAATCAGAGATGGCCACTTTTACCAACATTAAAATCAGTATCCTTACTGGTTGGTAAAATACTGGTTATTTTACTTATTAGATAATATGCTTCTCACCTGCTTGTGCAAAAATAATTCCAGATGTACCTGGTAGTGGTTCCTGAAACAAGATAAAAAGTAAAGGGAAGTATGCCATCCACAAGAGTCACGTGTAACTTACTTTTAACAACAAGGGACAATGGCAAAAACTAAGATGCCACTGCCTCAATCTCTTACTTTCCTTTATAACCATGACTATTATAACGTAGATATAGTATTATAAAATTAAATAGTCACTAATGAAATGTACATGAACTAATCTAATTACATGACCTCATATTTCAATGGCAAATTAAAATAGGGCATTCAATACCTTTACTAAACACACTTGGAAAATGATGTTACTAACATGATCTCTATTTACTTAGTTATTTAGGTTGATAAGTTGTTTACATTATAGCATGACCCTTATTTAAAACTATAGTGATAATAGATACTGTCAGTTGTTCCACCTTGCTGTTGTTAATATTATTTGGTCAGGTGTTGATGTTAGTGTTATGCAGGAGGAAGCCATGACAGTTCATTTTGTTCAGTTGTATGTATATTGACATATCTTAAATTATTTTGGTTAAAATGAGAACTAGATCACATGAAGATCATTAAGTAAGTCTGCACAAAATAATGCTTCTCGCAAAGAACCTTGTCCCAAGGGACCCGTCAGTCTGCCCCAAGTGTCGCGGCTCACGAAGAACCTCGTCCCAAGGGAACTTTCAGTCTGCCCCAAGTGTCGCGGCTCACGGAGAACCTCGTCCCAAGGGACCAGTCAGTCTGCCCCAAGTGTCGCGGCTCACGAAGAACCTCGTCCCAAGGGACCTTTCAGTCTGCCCCAAGTGTCGCGGCTCACGAAGAACCTCGTCCCAAGGGACCCGTCAGTCTGCCCCAAGTGTCGCGGCTCACGAAGAACCTCGTCCCAAGGGACCTTTCAGTCTGCCCCAAGTGTCGCGGCTCACGAAGAACCTCGTCCCAAGGGACCCGTCAGTCTGCCCCAGGTGTCGCGGCTCACGAAGAACCTCGTCCCAAGGGACCTTTCAGTCTGCCCCAAGTGTCGCGGCTCACGAAGAACCTCGTCCCAAGGGACCTGTCAGTCTGCCCCAAGTGTCGCGGCTCACGAAGAACCTCGTCCCAAGGGACCTTTCAGTCTGCCCCAAGTGTCGCGGCTCACGAAGAACCTTGTCCCAAGGGACCCGTCAGTCTGCCTAAGTGTCACGGCCCACAAAGAACCTCGTCCCAAGGGACATGCGAGTTTTTTAAGTTTAAGTCAACTTTTTTTGGTCAATGATCTATGGAACATACAATGCAACATGTTATGGTAGGGTTTTCATAATGTAGCATACTACCAATAATTTTACGTGACATTTTAATGCGCACTACTTCCCTTACCTCATTTGTTTTGCTTGTGTTCGAATCTTCATCTGTCAGGAGGAGAACTAGTCTCAGTATGTAAAAATACACAATTTAATATACCTATATTTTACTGTAATTGCTCAAGCAATACAGGTGATGATGATTTATCCAGTAAATTACAGAATTGTGTGGCGACCCTCATTGTTTATCAGGTAACAAATATGAAATTAATAAGCCCTCAACACATTACTTAACATATGACCAGTGTTGATTTTTGGCATTAAGGCAATTTCTTCTGAAATTTTTTAAAGAAAGATGTTATCTCTGTTTTTAGGAACATCATGTAGTCCTAATGTTTGTCCTTATTTTCCGCTTATTATCACTGAGCAAGGCAGATTACCTGTAATTTTCTTGTTGGGTTGCATTACCTTTGCTAAGACTGGGTCCGCTTTTCATGCATGTTCAGTATCATTTGAAGGTACTTCATTTTTATTCTTTACATTGTTTTTTTCATTTTTTGGTAATTACTAGTTTAATACATAATATTTGTATTCCTCACCTAGTATTGTGGATGAAGGGTCACCCTCCAACTGCAAATCGGGAATATTTCCTTGGAATGTCACCTGCAGGCAAAATGAGGAAAGCCATCATGTGACCCAGAATTAACATTTCTTATTTCCTTACCATTAACAATCTCAAAATTTATGCTTAACTCTATGAATAAAACTCAGGTCATAACCCAAACTTTCAACCTGGGTATACAAAATGAATAGTCAAAAAAGATGATTTTGTCTTTTAATAATAATCAAACTGAAAAATTAGGCTGTGTGGAGAAAGAAACGGTTTATACTAAAGACTGGCTATGGTGATAAGAGCTTTCCAGTTTACTTCGTCAATAATACACATTCTTTTTTTCTGTTTTGATCACTTGTGCCATTTTGCTTCATGTCACACACTCATAGGCAGATAATTTGCAGCAAATTGACCAGTCTGAGCATACACTTTACTTAATATGTGGTGTTGTATCATACATTCAAAGATAAGTTGTTACTATGTGTATTCACTTTTTTCTAACCTCTGATCCCAGAAGGGATTTAATCTCTGCCTCATCCTGGATTAAAAAAAAAAAAACAAGTTAACAGAATCAAAGATAAGGTTTAATACATAAATTCCACAGTATTTACCAGGGTAGCTGTTTGAACACTTTACAACTGTCACTTTCAAACCTCATGCAGGCACATTGGTGAATATGCAAGCAAAAATCCCCTCAAAATTCATACTTGTATTATGTATCTCATAATGATTAATTTTGTGTGCTAAGAAATACCAGGAGATAGCATATCATTTGCCATATTTTTTCCACCACCTCTAAAAATCAGGATTAAAAGGGTATTTTGAACAAATTTGAATTCACCAAACGCATTCCATTTGCCTTCTTGAAATAACGCAAGTATATTTTAGACTCCAACTCCAGATTTCTAGTACTGTAGTTGTTATTTGTTTTATGCAATATTATTATTTAATTACTCTCTCATGAATATGAAGCACCTCTGGTCTCTCTAAGAGGTCTCCATGTTTTACCACTTCCCTACCTCTTTGGATAGAGAAGTGTAATGGGAGAGCATTGTTGGAGCCTGCCCAGTCATATACTTCCTATATCATTTAAACAGGAAAAAAGGTTAGATTTCTTTTTATAAAAAGCTATCTGCCAATCACTGTATGTCTACATAATTTTACCAAAATGCTATTTAAAGTTTAATAATTTGTATCATTGTTTATATGTACCTGGAAGAAGGCACCTTTGATGAACTGGCGCTCTTCCTTGCCGTTTGAGTGGCGGAGGATGATTTTCACTTTCTCTTTTTTTCCTTCCCGACTGACATCTGTAACTCTGGCTTGTCGGGCTTTCCTTATCTTGCTTGATTCTTTAATCTTACAGAATAAATACATGACAACCTCAGTAATATTTCATTGATAATGTAGAAAAAAGATCTTGAAATCTCTGCTGCTAAGTCTTAAAAGAGAAAGTGGTAATTATAGCAGTTTTTTTGGTAACAAGTATTATTTATGTTGAATCACTTCATTTCACTCATTTCCTCTCCTGTTTGGGGATATGTCTCTGAAACTTGGGCCATACTTTGATGGCTGGTGCTTGTTTTGGCTCCTGAAGTCTTAAAGGAAGCCTTCTAAAAATAATCCTCATTTCATTGCCTGACTTTCTCCTAATGTGTTCTTTATTTTAGTTTATTTGCAACAGGTAATCATGCCATGATTGACATAATTGATATTGGCATTATTTGTGCAATATAAGTATTTGGGAAAAGCTATTTACCTTGTCATGCTCTATTGCCTTTTGCAATGCACTCTCCTGCTCCCTCTTAAGTGAATGATCCTGCTCTAACCTCTCCCTATTGGAAACAATGAATAACTTATGGTGAATCTCACCAGCATTCACTTTGATTTGCTGCATCTGTCTGGATAATCAAAACATATTAACCACATAATTTGCATACTAGGTTTTTTTAATGTTTGTTAATTGTGAAAAAGACATTGTTTGACACAGCTTAGTATCTGATGTATGAATAACACATCAGACTTGAGCTATATGAGTTTATGAAAATTTTCTGTAAGATCATAAGGTTGTCAATGGGTAACAAGCTGGAAATAATTATTTCTACCTTTATCTTATCAAATATTAAAGACCTCTTACCATTCCCTTGTGAATGCATCCACAGCATCTGCTGCCCTTTTTACTGCATCCACCACATCTTCCTTTGTTGCTAATTTTAGGTTGTCTCCTTGTTATAAGAATCCAAAATAAAACAATTTTGTTTCCAGCCATCTTTAAGTCAAATCAGATCAATATTAACCTATGATGTTCAATTTTTAAAAAGGGGCCAAAAAGACATATTAAAACAATTTACCAAAAATTGGCAAAATTTATGCATGTCAAACTGGTATGTAGGTAGTATACTGGTGCCTGATGATGGCTTGGGATATTGTACATGACTGCAAGTCAACCTTAAAATTAAAGAGTACATTATCTTTAAATTAATATAAGACTTAAGGTAAGGGAAGCGCTTTTAAAGCAATGGGAGTTTTTCCTCAAACTTCCTAATGTTTATTGTTTGTTTTGACTTGTGCCCACACATAGTGATGACATTAAAATTGAATGAATACAGACTGACTTGCAGGCATGGGATCCTTTTCAAACATTCCAAACTGAACGTTATTTGCCAAGAAAAGCTTATAATAATTTACATTTCTAAAGCACTAAAATTATAAAATATTCTAAAGCGCTTTACAACATTATTAACTACAAATATTAAAATGATAAACGACAAAATATCAAAACAAACTGTAAGCCAGCTTGAATAGATGTGTCTTAAGCTTTGACTTAAAAATCGTTACACTTGGACTGTTTCGAATTTCAAGCGGCAGTTCGTTCCACAATAAAGGTCCAGAACGGGCAAAGGCACGATCACCAAAGGTCTTAAAGTTAGTTCTTGGGACCTTAAGGAGACCCTGATCGCAGGAACGTAGCTGATGACCCTTGACACTGTGTGGCTGCAGATATTCTTTTATGTATAGTGGGCCTTGGTTATTTAAAGCTATATAAATTAAAAGTAACAACTTAAAATGGACGCGATAAGCCACAGGAAGCCAGTGAAGATTATATAAGGCGGACGAGATGTGGTGAAACTTGGGAATCCTAAAAATTAGTCGAGCAGCGGCGTTAAGCACCTTCTGAAGACGCTCTGTCTGGTACTTGGGTACGCCAAATAAAAGGCGTACCCAAGTATTACTATTATCAATACAAAATTCCCTTCATTAACATTTACCAACCTTTTCAACAAATTGTATTTTGAGGCTATTTACATTCTTAAAATGCTCACCACAAAAACGCTCTATGAGGATAGGCTGAGAAGTTGTGGGTGCCATTATGAGTAAATCGGACCCTGCACTTCCAAATTTTCTTTTCACTGTCATAAAAAATAACATAAAATGGTAAGAAGAGTTTGAGAACATTGACAATTATGGGCATTATTGCATCTATTATTGGTGCGTAGAGGTTGTTATGGGGCACTAAATATAGCATAAGGAAACACAACATAGACTAGAAGATAACAGGATATTTTGATATGCTCAGTACTACAGAAAGTAAAACACCCTATTATAAGTACATCCTGGAAGGGAACAGGAGATGTCAACATCCCTTAATAATGAAGAAACATATCTATGCACACACTCTTTACAGTACACAATATCAGTACTTCAGATGTATCCATTTTTAAATATTAGTAAAGTGTGAGAATTACATTACAATCTTGATGTTTAGCCATTAAGACATAGGAAACTTTTTTGACTTTGACCTTTTTGTCTCATATCTTAGTAAACATCCAAAACACGGATAGTAATTCAATACCTTCTCTCCCAGATCTCGATTTTTCTTTAGTTATCCAAAAGTATAACTTTCCATGATTGATTCCATGTAGGATATTCAGAATCCTGATGATTTAAGAGAGAGATAAACATATTTGATTACTAATTAAAATTAATTACTACTTAATGTGAAATATAGCATGCATGCATCATACAGTGGATATTAAAAATCTTGAATACCCTTTGTGATGTTTGTGAGTGATGTTTGTGTGTGATGTTTGTATTTCAAATTATAATGTAATTTATGTTTGAAAACACAGAAACCAGTCAGTTGGAGTAACCTTCTATGTACAAAAAAATTGTCATGTGGGTACACATTGCACCAGGTAAGCATGGTCACTTTTGATGTCTCCATGTGTTTTTAAGTTATATACACAGAAAAGTTTAAAGGCACGGTTCATGCATATGTCTCTCAATAAGAAAAACTAACTATTATGAACTATGATTTTAACCTACTTATTTTGTCACTGTGACTTAGTGTAATCAGAAGCTGTTTCTGCAGAGTGCAGCCTGCTTTTAGAGATAAAAATAACCTTTTATTAACTATTGATAGTCACCTTATCACATCAGGTATGTTGTCACCTTCTTGTAGGATCACTGTAACCATGCTTCTCTGGTCAGACCTGGCCTGGTGACACATCTAGATACACAAATTTATAAATTAAAGTAGAGTTACATTTAATGTTATTTCTTTTGGTGTTATGATGCAACACAGTGCATTGTTGCAATGCATGCATCAGGACTATATGTCACCTAGAGAAATTAAAGTTGACAGACAGTAACTGTAGTATACTTTTCCAAATGGGTCTGTTCCTCAGCAAGTGAAATTGACATATGACAAATGTGGCTTCACAAAAGTTTACAGGCTATTTTTATTTCAAATGTGACTGCTAATATATTTTACTTCTCATTAACTCAACACATTGACACCTAGGCATGCTAACTGTATTTATTGACAACAGTTTCCTTGAAAATTGCAAGCCATCCGGGCAAACATAACATCGCTATTTAACACAAACCTCCTCATATGTCAAGTTCAAAAAGATTGGTAGGAGAATATCCTCATGGGCTGATGCTACCTCCATCAGCACTTGTTCACAGTAAAGCACATCCCATGGTCTGTCCACACACCATTGCACTGCAAAATTATTATATTGTGGTCTACAAATAGTGGTATTCAATCGAACTGTCATCCTTTAAGGACATCTGTGTCAAAATCTTCTAAGGGTTGGGTTTTTTTCAAACTCTTCTTCCATTTTCCTTCTTGAAATAACAAGTATATTTTAGACTCCAATTCCAGATTTCTAGCACTTTTGTTATTTGTTTTATGCAATATTATTATTTACAAATAGTAATGGTGTTCAATTGAACTGTCACCATTAAGGACCTGTGCCAAAATCTTCTAAGGGTTGTTGTTTTTTTTTTTGTTTTGTTTCCATTCCCCAACTCTTGCTGTAGTTTGAAATATGAATCAGACAGCTACATAGGGTATAAGCAAGGTTAAGCTTTCTATTTTAGGTTCAAATGCTACTTTTGGCATGAATATTGTTTTGTATCTGGTGGAAATTTATCTAAAGTCATCATCCAGGGAGAGCCCTGCAAGTAATTGCATTAAATTTTTGACAATAATTCCAACATACCTTGATTATTCAGATCCAGAACTCCTAAGGAACTCATAAATTATTGAAAATATTATTAAATTATTGACAATATTCCAACATACCTCGAGTATTCAGATCCAGAACTCCTAAGGAACTCATATCCTCTTCTACAACCCCAGCTTAAATGTAATGGCACAAAATTGAATGAATTTCAAGAACATTACTTATTGTGCATTACTTCATGCTACAAAACTGCACGAGTCAGTCAGTCTATCCGTCTATATCACACTGTACTCTACCATAATACTGTAGATTATCCTATTCTTCATCAACAGGAGACCCAATTGTTCATCTCTCTTGTTTTTCAATTAAATTATTGAGTAAATAAAATTATGTTCAAGCTAATCCCACTTTGGCTTTTTTAAGTGTATCTCTTTTTTAATCCATTTTATAGAAACATACCTGTTTCCCACTGTTCTGTGCCAGTTAAATGACATGCTATAATAAATGTAAAAAAATATATGGTGTAAAAATTTCCTCCTTTTTGATTTAATTTCTTGATAAGTCTCACATAAATATTGTTGATTTACATCATACCTAATGTGTAAATCTGACTTGGCTTACTTTTGTAGGGCACTTTCTCAGTGTTAAGACTTAAAACACTGGCTTTTAATAGTGCTCTGTAAATTTGCCTTATAAATGGTATTACATGATACAATTTGAAATCATCTATGTAAACTATCTGCAGTTTTAAACTTGATTTCCAGTGTAATGTGCATGCTTTTTTCAGAAAATATCCTTACCCACCCCGGAGATAACTATTAGATATTCCAATCAGGATTGGGTTTTTGGTCTGCAATAGCCAAAGATCATGATTGGGGGGGGGGGGGGGGTCATAGAGGAAAAATAAAAAAACCAGCATTTTGATGCTCTTTAATCATTCACCATGGTATTACCTGAGTCAACATTTACTGGGTTACTAGCTAAATAGCTCCTGTCGAGGTCACTGGTATCCATGTCATCAAGAGCAGAAACACCATCTGTTCAAAAAACAACACAACACAGTTTTGAATTGTGTCACATCATAATCATATACGGGCAGATGGGTCACCTGCTTCCAGTCAAGATGCAAATGGAAGATTGAATAAAAAAACATTAACTAAGTTTATAACTAGTGTGCAAATCAATCAAACACTTACATTCACTTGTAGGCAATGTCAAGTCCACTTGATTAACAACACCACTTGCCACCCTTGCTTCATCACTGGAAGTCCCTGGCTGGATGACTGAGTTTGTCACACTTGTTTGAGATGAGCTGGGATTTGGGTGAGTGGTTGATTGTTGAGAAAGCGAGGAAGGGTTGGAATTGAGCTGAGCAGAGGGAAGGGAGGTTTGGGATTGGTTTGTGGAGGGTGGGTTAGAATTAGGCTGAGCTAGGAAAATGGAGGGCTGGAATTGGTTGGTGGATGGTGGGTCTGAATTGGGCTGCTCAGGGTGATGGGAGGGATGGGATTGGTTTGTGGAGGGTGGGTTGGAATTGGGCTGAACAGAGGGAAGGGAGGGTGGTTGTTGGTTTGTAGAGAGTGGGTTGGAACTGGGCTGAGCAGAAGGAAGGGAGGGTTGTTGTTGGTTTGTAGAGGCTGGGTTGGAACCGGGCTGAGCAGAGGGAAGGGAGGGTTGTTGTTGGTTTGTAGAGGCTGGGTTGAAACTGGGCTGAGCAGAGGGGAGGGAGGGTTGTGGTTGGTTTGTAGAGGGTAGGTTGGGATCGGGCTGAGCAGAAGGAAGGAAGGCTTGTGATTGGTTTGTGGAAGAATGGAGGGAGGCAGCATTGGAAGTGGGATTCATTTGAAGAGAGAGAGAAGGGTGGTTGGGATTGGTAACTCCTGGTGTTGGTATGGACTCAGGGTTAGGGTTAGATCCTGAGATGAGAAATAAAACAAAGAATTTAAATCAGCCATTTGAATTACCATTAAAATAGTGGAAAGATGCGAGAATTACTAGTTTTTTATTGATAAATCTATGACAAACAAATATTGAAAATTTTTAAGAGGCAAAGATCCTTATTGCCAGTCGGCCAATCAATGGTAATGAACATTAAAAGGGTAAATATTGAAAAGTCAGAATTTAAATATCAAAGTTTTTATTTCTCAGCAGATTAATTGGGTTATGTTGTTGCTTTTGTCTTTCAAAGACCACTGGTGATTTTCTTTTTAATTGCAGCGAAAATGTATTTCCACTTCAAGGAGGCTGTTATTTCCAGAACGCTGTTATTGCAATTCTAACAGGCATTTGTGGGTACTGCAGCCATATATTTTACTCCACTACAGTTATATTCATGTCAACATGCAAATTTGCTAAAGACCAGCCTTTGCAGCACAGTTATCTTGTGGCTTTGCCAAAATTGGCTTTTACTATCTTTACTTATGGGTCACATGACACAGATGTGTATGCACGCAATGCGATCTTTTGGTGCTGACTGCAATGACACAAACCCTTGATTGATTATTAAAGTTTACACTAACCTCCATTTCTCGGGTGTTGCAAAACCATGTATATGCGCCTGGAATTGGAACTCCCCTTGCCATAAATTCTAAATATTTCCTTGGCGTGTGGTATGCCTCTGTAAACTTTTTCCATTTTGCTCCCACGGCTCGTAGACTTGTATAGACGAATTCTATGGAAAGGAAAGTTCAACATCGACACTACGTACAGTTTACAGTGGCTATATGAAATAACGTTTCAATTCACTAAATAGTAAATAAAGTATGGGGCAAATCTAAATAGAGATGATCAATGATAAGTTTCTAGACTTGTTTGGCATGTATTATTCCAGTCCATATTCCCCTCTACTCCTTTACCCACTCCCCCTGCCTCAATGATTAGCCTCCTGTCAATCTAGAAATTCTAGTTGAGATTCCTGCTTTCCTTAATTAAATAATTTTACCAATTGCCTGTTTTCACTGTGTAACCATTGCACAGGTAAAGTCAAGAATAGAAGAGATAAAAAAAGTTAAATATCGAAACAGTCTCGGTAAGATTCAGATCTGTGCGTAGTTTAGAGCGATAAGTATTCTGATCAAACTGAAAATCCGTTTAAATGTAAGTCTTCGAGTAACGACTGATAATTCCTTTCTTTTTTAATTTTGATGACGTTGCGTGAAATGACTCTAAATGGGGTGGTTCAGGCTAAATTTCGGCCCAACCTTACACGTGTTATAAAAGGTGCTGTTTTTATATATTACGTGCACATTTAACTCCATTGCAGGCCTTACATTCGTAGCAAGTTCACTGCTCATACTTTGGTTTTAATGAATGATCCGAAGCAAATAGCTAAAGTATAAGTGGTAAATTTTGAATCCTTTGTCGCGTGGGTAAAATTTGAATTGTTTCGCTCTACCTGGGTTTTACGTGACCACACACTTCTGAGTTTACATTCAGTATTCAATGCAAACAACCTGCATGCGGGATAAAGTGCTTTGGTACTTAACCTACCTATCCAAGTCAACAGCCGCAAGTCCAGCAAAATTTTCCTTGACCAGCTCTTTTATCTTTGCACTCGAATGGTTGCCTCCAATTTTAATGTCTTTCACTCTACCCTCGCGATTCAGCAGTACCCACGGATTTCCACGCGGTGTACACTTCGCCTTTCCCTTCAGCCATACGAACACTTTACTCGTTGACTTTCCTATCGGCTGAGGTGACCCGCAATCGCTTCCAGAGCTGGAATCGCCTGAATCTCCCATGTTCGAATATCCTTGGTCAATTCAGTCAAGTGATTTATTGATGAAATCCAAACGAACAGGCCCTTTTTTGTTCTGCCTTAAAAGCACGAGTCCAGCACGTGAATAAGAAAACCGAAACCAATCAACTTCATTGTTGGGGGGGCCCAGTGGAGTAATATACCAAAAGACTATTTCCGCTATCACACATCACTTTTGTGTAAAGTAAAGGTTTTGAGCCTTCCCGAACCACTCAAGAAGTGGCGTTAGTTAGGGGTTTAAGTCTATTCGCACAGCTCTCTATTCCTTACATTTCGATTACGCAAAAGAAGAAAAAACCGCTGGCAGTGGTTTGGAAAAGGAAGAAGGTGGGAGGTGGAAAAATCAACCAGCCATCGCTCAATAAAATGAATAAGAAAGCTGATACCAATCAACTTCATTGTCGGAAGGGAGGGGGGCCCCAGTGGGATGTTATACTAAAACACTATTTCCGCTATCACATCACTATTGTATATAGTAAAGGTTATGAGCGATAGAAATACTCGAAACTTTTCCAAACCACCCTAGAAGTTGCGTTAGTTAAGGGTTTAAGTGTGTTCACGGAGTGCGCAACAAAAAGAAACCGCAGGGGTTTGGAAAAAGAAGACAGTTGGGACATGGGCGTCCAAAGTAGTAAAGCTCACGTCTAGAGGAGAAATGTATTATTATTTCATGGAAACGTCACCCGTTGTGTGACCCGGTGTTAAGTTATTCGAGGAACCGTTGAGAATTTGAATGCGTTATAAGGAATGGGGAACGAAATATGGTCGATTTACAACACTAAGTATTCCGAAATACGAACATGTTAAACATAAGAATGACAAAACTTAGTCACTCCTAGTATGTCCGACGTGGTTTTTGGTGATTTCTGCAGTTTTTGCCTTGCTTTGTAAAGTCGTTTTAAAACAGGTAGAACAGTGATAGCATAGCCATCGTCTTCCCACCCCTTGAGTAGTACTCAAAGTGCTGATAAAATACTAGGCTAAGGACCAGTCAATGAGACAGGCGTTCCAAAAAAAAATGAAAATTAAAAAATTAATCACACACTCGCGATTCAGGAGCTAGCCTGCTATCACAACAAATTTCAAGGAGTTTGAGTTTGGTGATTATAATTTATTAGGTAGAATAATTTTCTGAAAGTAGTTTCTGAGGCATTTGTATATTCCCCGATCCTTCAAATTCTCGAGCCTCCCGATAACTTTACCGAAAGTGGTTTCTTTACCCCAAGACGAACTGCACTGAATTCTTTGTCCGATTTTTTCGCAGCCTTTGATGACTTTGATTGATTTAACTTGCTCTTATGTTTATCAGAAGTTTAAGAAATCGGAATTCCACTGTACTCTTTATCGCCTTGTTCCTGGCCTCAAAAACTAAATTAACCTAAATTACGTAGTTACTATATTGCGAGGCTTAAACAGGCAAAAAATTACCAATCACATTATCTAGACCTCGCCATTGCCTCCACATCCTATCATCAAGGTACGACTGAAGGTCATCACGTGCTATGCCACGCCGTGCCTTAATTGGAGCCTTCAAATTGGCCCACGCGGATTCTGCTTCTTGGGTGTACCCCTGCCGGAGAAAACCTAATTTTGAAAACAATTGTTTAAGTCGAAAAGGCACTGGGGACACAATACTAAAACAATGAATTGAAAAAGAATTGTCTTTATAATCGTAGATCTGCAAACACAACAAGTAATAATAAAGCTTTTAATTAAAATATGCTGCTTTGAAAAGATAACAATTACAATAGGCGCTTTAGCGGCAAGCTTTTAAATAAAAAAGAAAGGATTCTGCTAGTGCTTAGAGACTCGAGCAAAAAAAAGATGCTGATAATATAAGGTCAGTCTTCTGTTTTCCTAAAGAAACGGAGTCCTCAAAATGAAGAGGGGAATGGGAGACTAAAATGGCACTGTAGTGACAAGATGCTAAAAAAATGAATTGAAACAGACATGTCTTTATTAACATAGGTCTCCAAACACACAAAGTAATAACAACAAAGCTTTTAATTAATTAACAATGAAAAGATAAATATTACAAAAGGCACTTTAGCGGCAAACAGAATTGAAAGTATGCCGCCAAAGTGCGAATTAATAAAGGGTTCTGGAAGAGCCTTAGGACTCAAGCCCCAAAAAAAGAAATGATGCTAAAACAAAGATTCGTTTATTGAAAAATACTGTCTTCCAAAATAAAAGCTACAAAAGGCCCTTTAGAGGCAAAATCAATAAATTGAAAAAGGAGTCTGAAAGAGCCTTAATTAAGACTCAAGGAAAAAGAACTCAAGTGAGAAAGCACACTAGGTGATAGTGACAAAGGCTTTGTGTATTAAAAAATACTGTTTTCCAACACAAATTTATCTTACAAAAGGCACTTTAGCGGCACGCTGCAAGATCAATAAATTGAAAAGGATTTTGCTACAGCCTAAATACTCAAGGGATAAGAACAGAAGTGTGGAAACACACGAGTTGATAGTAACAAAGGCTTTTTGTTTTAAAAACTACTGTTTTCAAAAACAAATCTTACAAAAGGAACTTAGCGACACGCTGCAAAATCAATAACTCGGAAAAGGTGCTGCTATAACCTAAGGAAGTTTGCAGATCGACCTATTTCAAAGATTTGTTTATTTAAAATTACTGTCTTCTTTAGTGGCAAAATCAATAAATTGAAAAAGGATTCTGCCAGAGCCTAAAGACTCAAGGAAAAAGAACTTAAGTGAGAAAACACAATGGGTCATAGTAACAAAGGCTTTGTGCATTCAAAATACTGTTTTCCAACAAAAATTAATCATACAAAAGGCACTTTAGCGGCACGCTGCAAGATCAATACATTGAAACTGAAGGATTCTGCTAGAGCCTAAAGACTCAAGGAAAAGGAACTCAAGTGAGAAAAAACATTAGGTGATAGTGACAAAAACTTTGTGTATAAAATACTGTTTTGCGAAACAAATCTTACAAAAGGCAATTTAGCGGCATGCTGCAAGATCAATAAATTGAAAAAGGATTCTTCTAGAGCCTTAATACTCTAGAGACGAGAACACAAGTGTGAAAACACAATAGTTGATACATACCTACATACATACATAGATAATTTATTTGGTAACGCAGGTTGGTTACTGGCAGCATTAAGCTGATGTGGACCTGCGACAAATCTAGCTTCTATTTAAGTAAAGTAATTACAAAAAAAAGTAGAAAAATCCTAGCATAAATTAAAATGTGAGTAGTGATTCAAACTGGTTTATAATCCTAGCATAAATTTCAATAGAGGTAGTAAGATAAAATTCCTAAAAATATTTACAATTTACCAAATCCTCGTTGCCAACTAGAGCAGTTTGATTAAAAGCTATCTTTTCAATAATTGTTGAAAGAGAACGGAGTTTGTTCTTAAATCTCTTATTATCCTCTACGTTCTTAACTGAACGAGGCAAAGAATTCCACGCTATTGCAGACCTATGTCTAAAAGACAGTCTTCCAACATTAGAGTTTGGTAGCTCCAGAGTTAGTTTTAAATTGTCCCTCATATTTCGTATATTTGGACTTTTCCTAATAATTGTTACAACCTGCTCAGGATTGATCCCATAAAAAGCTTTGTGTGTCAGAGAAAGGAGCCTCATCTTATAGAAATAACTTATGGATTTCTAAGAAGACGGTATCACTGATTGGGAATTAGTACCTCCGTGTTGTTTGAAGATAACCTTGGCAGCCCTCAGGTGAATCTTCTCTAAAACACCTAACTTTGCTTACCCCATACAAAAAATTCCATAAGTGATGCTTGGTAAAATTCCCTTAAAATATATGGACTCCAAGATATGAGAGAGAGGGCTTTTGAACCTGCGCAGTTGCTTTACCTTCTTGACCATAGGTATTGATAGATCTTTGATGTGGGGTCCAAGCTTAACTTCTTGTAAATCATAAACCCGAGATAGTATGACTTGTTGACAAAGTTAATGGCATGACCAACCAGTTTGACTGGTCTTAAAGGACCAATGAAAGCATTACTGTTAAGAAGCATAACCTCAGTTTTATCGGGATGAATTGTTAAACGTTCCTGCTACACCACTTAGCTATATCAGTTAAATAAGTTTGGATCTTAAGGCTGACATCATCAAGGGAATTGCCTATACAATATAGAGTTGTGTCATCAGTAAACATTTCCATCTTTCCACAACCAGGCACTTCAGGCAGATCATCGACGTAAATACTAAAAAGCCTGGGGCCAAGTACTGTCCCTGGGGTACGCCAAACTTGACGGTCACTTCACTGGATCTTTGCCCCTTAACCTCAACAAACTGTTTTCTCTCACATAAGTAATTTTCAATCAGATTGTTTTGGTTCCCTGATAATCTAAAGGCTTGGAGTTTGAGGGCCATCGTGTTATGACAAATGTAATCAAATGCCTTTATTAAAGTCTATAAACAGTACCCCCACAGTTTTGTTTTTATCCAGTTCGTGTCTCCAAACTTCAGTCAGGTGCAGCATTAAGAGTTCTGTTGACCTGCCAGTTTTAAAAATCCACTGGCTTTTGTTGGACTTGTTAAAATGGCAGTTAATGGAATCTCCTGTTATGCCCTCGTACACTTTACTAGGAATAAACAATAGAGAAATAGGCCTAAAGTCACCTCTTTTAGAGCTATGTAACTTTTTGGGTACAGCTTTCCCTTTACTCAGCTTCCATCGAGGAGGGTAAATTGGGGATTTTAAACTTACTTCCATCACATAAGACAGGCCAACTGCTACAGCATCTCCTTCAAGTTTGAGTCCCCTTGAGGTAATGTTGTAAGGGCCACATTCTTTTCCAGGCTTAACTCTTTTATCGATCACCCTTTTAATCTTGTGGACATTAAGTTGTACTGGCTCAATAGTAGGTGTAATTTGGTAAATGTGCTGATGTTCATTACCACTGGTATCTGTTAGAATATCATTTGCAAGCCTCTCACCAACTTTAGAGAAGAAGTCATTGAAACTGTCAGCCTTGTGTTTAAAATTTATTGTAATAATTCCATCCTCATTTTTAATTGCACTCACATTGCCTTTTGATTTGCCATGCATTTCACCGGCGTACCAACCTCCAAAAGTCACCTGAGCTCTTTGCACTTTAAAATTTAACTTTCCAATATTCAGCTTCAGCTTCTCTCGTGATCTTAGTTACAAGATTACGTTTTTTGCTATACCGTTTCCATGCATCTGTATCACTTGGGTTCCTTTGAACTTTTCTTAACAAGATATATCTCCTATTCATCTCCTTGATGATATTGCTATTCATCCACATCAGTCCATTGGTGCGAACCTTTACTTTACAGGATTTTAAACGTTCATTCATTATGTATTTATACAAATACTCACAGGCCCAAGCAACATAACCCACATCATCAAAAGTTCCACAAATACTCCAGGGTGATGTATCGAGGTCCTGTCTGAGATGGTCAGAGTTAAGGCTCTTAAAATAAGTCACTTATTTAATCACAGGACTTCACTTTTGCCTTCGCAAATTCACCAAAGCATATTCAAGATGGAGATCAGAAATCCCTGGGTCATGACCGCTTGCAAGTTTCACCTTGGATTTGTTGGACGTAAAGATCAGGTCTATGGTTGTGTTTGAAGATTCCGTAATCCCACTCGGTTCTTCAATCACATTCTCTAAACCAAAATGTGTAGCCACTTTTAACAAGCGCTTCCCCATACTTGTTTTGATATTGGAGTCAAAGTCATCCATGATCATAATGTTGAATATTTTCAACCAAAGATCGTCCAAGATTGCTTAGAGCTTGTAGAAGAACTTACCGTGGGTTGGAGGACTGTAGAAGGTTCTTGTAAAAGGCACTTTAGCGACACGCGATCGGAAAAGGATGCAGCTATAACCTAAAGATTTAGGAGAAAAGAAAACAGATCTGCAAACACATTACGTTATACTAACTAATGCTATTAAAGCTAAACCCCAACGTTGTTTTTAATCTGTGCTACGAAAGAAATAATGATAATGATAGCATGAAATAGAGCTTCACGACTTCTTTTAGTTGTTAAACTATAAAATGAAACGTACTGTGTTAATGATAAACGAAGGAAAGAAAGATGAACGAAAACTGAAAGAAAGCTGAATCACTCAAATATACCTAAACTGTGGAAAAAAGAAAAAAAAAGGCGAAGTGTTAGTGACCACCCAAAAATCCAGTTTCGATGCCGGGCTATTTCTCGTTCGCATTCTTTTCGCTTTTTTTTTTTTTTTTTTTTAAAAAGATGGAATGTCTACGAAAGGCAGACTATAATTTTTTCTTTAACTGATAAGAACTCTCATTGATCTTGTTATTTTCTTGGTTTTTTCTTTCTTGTCTTTTTCGTATGGCGCGAACCACATAATCTCTGGAATTTTAGGAAATTTGCAGTTCGACCAGAATATGGTGTTTCATTCTTTTTCTCTTTCTTACTCTCCTTCTTTCTTTCTCCCTTTTTTCTTTATTTCTTTCCTCGAAAACTTCCCGAGTTCACAAATTAAACTCGACAATTTTTCCAGAACATGACCGCTCTCGCTCGCCCCAGGCTCCCTCCCAAATCGAGGCACGATTGCAAAATCGAGACTCGATTGCAAAATCGAGGCTCGATTGGAAAATCGAGGCTCGATTGGAAAATCGAGGCTCGATTGCAAAATTGAGGCTCGATTGCAAAATCGAGGCACGATTGCAAAATCGAGGCACGATTGCAAAATCGAGGCTCGATTGGATAATCGAGGCTCGTATGTCGAAGCTTGGCAAAACGAGGAATCGTGGTCGTTTTTGATCAGGTGCTTTTGGGCTCGTTTCCCGGAAACCGTGAATGATCCAGCGAGAGTGGTCATGTTCTAGCAAACTTGTCGTCGCGAACTCAGGACTTTTTTGAAATTTTAAAAAGAACGCGAGAGGGAGAAAGAATATTTTTACGCTGCTAAAGAGATGGAGGAAATGGTCCTAAGGTAAGCATTGGTTTCTTCTGGTACATTGTTTTACCGGAGGGTGTTTGTTCCTACTTGCTGCTTCATAGTTTTCGGTTACGTAAGCTCGATAGATTTTCGCGTTCCTATTTTAATTGGTCATTTTTAGCCTAAAAAGGAACATAACTCTTAGGAAATGTTAAAATGGTTTGGACAAAAAAGACTGAGTAGAGGATGAGTAAAACTAACATTCCGGCACCAGAATTCAAGACAGTCACGCGTATGCATAGCTACCAGCTGACATTCATATTAGTGGGAATGGAAAAAAACAAAAGCAAAATTTTCTCATCTTGCAAACAAATGGTAAGAAGAATAATGTTAACTATACTTATGTCCATTTTCCAAGACCATAATAGCTCAGCAGCATTTCATGGAACATGTGAAAGTGTGGTGGGATACTATAATTTTTTTGAAGCTAAATTTGTTATCCAATTTTGTGTTTCACTCATTCTATTCAGATAATTTTGTGAAACACAATCATACTGTGATATTTTTTATAGCAGAGGAATCTATTTTAAATCAAAATTGACTAAATGTTCACAAATGAATGAACGTTGGAGGTTTTTAAAGAAACTGTGGTGCTGTGTCAGTGGGGGTAGATTAATTAAGATGAAATTGTAAACTGGCCACCCTGAAGATTCAAAAAGCTGACGTTTTGAGCATTAACCCTTTGTCAAAGTTAAGGGCCAATACTTGAAACTTCAGCTTTTTGACTCTCTACAGTACAGTGGCTAATTTATAATTTCAACTTAGTTGATATAACCAAATTAAATGTTGACTAGTAAGATTAACATGGACTTGACAATTAAGTTAAAAGAAATTAATTCTTATGAATTAATTTGATAGTTCAGAACAAATAAGATTCCTAAAATGTTAAATATTAACTTTGTAATAGATCCACCAAACTAATCAACTGTAAAAGCTATGACACAACTGCAACAGTTCACTTTTAACAAAATAATCAAGTGCTTGTTGAGCTGACCTTAATTTTCATATAGCCTGACCTAGCGCACTTTATTGACTGAAAAAAAAAACCTTAATCCTTATCTGCGATCATGACTAAAAAAAAAAAGCAAGACATTTTTGATATTAGTAACTGAATTGAATATTTTAATACCTATTAATTTAATAAATACAAGTTGATTTTACCATAGTAAATAATAAACTTAACATCAAATCTGCCATGTTTGTTGTTTAAGTTGAACCTGCTCTACATGAAATAAAATATCAAAATATCCACGGGTAAATTAAAATAAAGGTGTGACTAACTAGGGACATTTTTTTGGTTTGCATGCTTATGGATCATCTTCAAAATATGAACGAGTTTTAACTTCTTGCCACAATTTTTTATATATACATATATATGTATGTACTGTATAATGTAATTTTAACTTTGCCTACTCTTCAGTGCAAGGCAAGAATTAAGCCAAGGGGTCCCTACTCTAGATATTAAATCACTGTGCTCTCACCCAAGGAAGCCAATTTCACACCTTTCAGTAAAGTAAACATGGTTGTGGTTAAGGTTTATAGTTTCATAGAAGCCTAAATTTTTGCACTCTTTTAGAAGTCTTCTAAATTGCATGTGCAACATCAACTATTAAATTCAAATCATAACTAGTTCCAGTATTCGATCTAGTTCATGTTTTTGTTTCATTTTATTTGGAATATTCTATTCTGACACTAAATGAAATGGTTGTGGACTCTTACTGATGTAAAAACAGACTAAAAAACAAAGAAACAAACAAAAAGCAAGTTACCTCATACAGGTATATATTAAGTACTTCCAAAGCAGCTGGCAATAATTAAAGAAAACCAAAAAAAAAAAAAAAATGTGCTTACTATCCTTAGATGAGGGCACAATATTAAGATGACTAGCATTTCAGATTACGTGGGTATGAGTACAATTTTAGTATGAGCCTACTTAGACATTTTGCATATGTTGATTTACTGATCGTTTGATGCTTCATTTGTTGTCTTTGTTCTTGTGTTTATGTTTTGTTATGAAACAAGGACAAAAGCTTAGTGTTTTTCAAGCAAAAGAGAATGGCAGTTGAACCCGGAAACATGATTTGAAGTTCAATCAGTTACTTGGGGTCAGAAAGCATGAAATGAAAAATATATTTTGCTGTTTTTTGACATCGTATATTCAAGATTGGTCTGTAATTTTTTAAAATAAGGATTCCACTTTATGATGAATTGTTTACCACAATAAACAACTAAAACCTTGAAAAGCATAAAGACTCTGACATACTGGTGATGGTTTGAATGATGTCAGTTCTTGGAAGTTTGAAGATCATAGTTTGACCCAGACCATTTGTTTTTCAAATGACCCAATATAAAATGTCATGCAATACATATGACCCACTTTGACTAAATTCTAAACTGAACACTTTTAGTTCCTTATAACACCAACCATATTTACATTAGGAACTGAAGTTTTGGGCTCTACACTTGTTGTTTATCATCAAAACAAAGAACATTTTTAACTTGTTGCTTTATAGCAGCCTCTATTGAACAAATTTTGAAGGACTCTAGCCAGCCTCTACCATTTTTGATGACCATGAAAATATGTGAAATATATGGGAAAGTGAAATTTTATTGCATTGTCCCAAGTTGTGTTTCTGGAAGTCTTTTAATTTACCCTAAGCAGTTTGATTGTGCATTTTTATATTTGGATCTGCTCTACATGAAATAAAATATGAAAACATCCACAGGTAAACAGAAACAAAGGTGTGGCTGACAAGGGTCCTTTTAAAGTCTTTTTAAACTTTTAACATTCTGGGTGATTTTCCACCATTGGCTTTTTTCTTTTTGAGGTTGTTCTCCTGTCCTTCTTTTTCCTTTTCCTTTCATGTTTAACATGTTCGTTCCCCTCTTCATCTTTATGTTCCCTCTTTTTCTCTTCTTCTGTGTGCTCCCTCACTTCGCCTTCTTTCTTTTGCTCCTTTTTCTCTTCTACTTTCTTCTCCTCCTTGTTGATGTCTACACAACTTTCCTCTATTTCTTGTCCTTCTTCTGGGGAAAAAGTTATAATTTTAGACATTGTAGGCTGACCAGTAATTTTCTTTTTCTTGCTGTTGACTCACAATCATATATTTCTCTGATAATTATATTGTCCCAGTTTGGAGGGAAATGCTTTATAGATTGCCAGGTTAAGTAGGGGCCTTAGTTAAAAGGGTCAGTAGGAAATTTCCATAATCCATGGTCTCCAGGTCAAGAATATACATTTCCATGTTCTTTCAATATCTTCTAATAGAGTCTAATCATTTTGTTCAACCTTCTGATTAAATTCTTTTGTAGCTCTAATGACATCCTTATGCCATGTTATCCTCTAAAATGCAGTAGGATGCCAGTGGATCAACTATCATCAGAGATGGCCACTTTTACCAACATTAAAATCAGTATCCTTACTGGTTGGTAAAATACTGGTTATTTTACTTATTAGATAATATGCTTCTCACCTGCTTGTGCAAAAATAATTCCAGATGTACCTGGTAGTGGTTCCTGAAACAAGATAAAAAGTAAAGGGAAGTATGCCATCCCCAAGAGTCACGTGTAACTTACTTTTAACAACAAGGGACAATGGCAAAAACCAAGATGCCACTGCCTCAATCTCTTACTTTCCTTTATAACCATGACTATTATAACGTAGATATAGTATTATAAAATTAAATAGTCACTAATGAAATGTACATGAACTAATCTAATTACATGACCTCATATTTCAATGGCAAATTAAAATAGGGCATTCAATACCTTTACTAAACACACTTGGAAAATGATGTTACTAACATGATCTCTATTTACTTAGTTATTTAGGTTGATAAGTTGTTTACATTATAGCATGACCCTTATTTAAAACTATAGTGATAATAGATACTGTCAGTTGTTCCACCTTGCTGTTGTTAATATTATTTGGTCAGGTGTTGATGTTAGTGTTATGCAGGAGGAAGCCATGACAGTTCATTTTGTTCGGTTGTATGTATATTGACATATCTTAAATTATTTTGGTTAAAATGAGAACTAGATCACATGAAGATCGTTAAGTAAGTCTGCACAAAATAATGCTTCTCGCAAAGAACCTTGTCCCAAGGGACCCGTCAGTCTGCCCCAAGTGTTGCGGCTCACGAAGAACCTCGTCCCAAGGGACCTTTAAGTCTGCCCCAAGTGTCGCGGCTCACGAAGAACCTCGTCCCAAGGGAACTTTCAGTCTGCCCCAAGTGTCGCGGCTCAAGGAGAACCTCGTCCCAAGGGACCAGTCAGTCTGCCCCAAGTGTCGCGGCTCACGAAGAACCTCGTCCCAAGGGACCCGTCAGTCTGCCCCAAGTGTCGCGGCTCACGAAGAACCTCGTCCCAAGGGACCCGTCAGTCTGCCCCAAGTGTCGCGGCTCACGAAGAACCTCGTCCCAAGGGACCTTTCAGTCTGCCCCAAGTGTCGCGGCTCACGAAGAACCTCGTCCCAAGGGACCTGTCAGTCTGCCCCAAGTGTCGCGGCTCACGAAGAACCTCGTCCCAAGGGACCTTTCAGTCTGCCCCAAGTGTCGCGGCTCACGAAGAACCTCGTCCCAAGGGACCTGTCAGTCTGCCCCAAGTGTCACAGCTCACGAAGAACCTCGTCCCAAGGGACCTTTCAGTCTGCCCCTAGTGTCGCGGCTCACGAAGAACCTTGTCCCAAGGGACCCGTCAGTCTGCCTAAGTGTCACGGCCCACAAAGAACCTCGTCCCAAGGGACATGCGAGTTTTTTAAGTTTAAGTCAACTTTTTTTGGTCAATGATCTATGGAACATACAATGCAATATGTTATGGTAGGGTTTTCATAATGTAGCATACTACCAATAATTTTACGTGACATTTTAATGTGCACTACTTCCCTTACCTCATTTGTTTTGCTTGTGTTCGAATCTTCATCTGTCAGGAGGAGAACTAGTCTCAGTATGTAAAAATACACAATTTAACATACCTATATTTTACTATAATTGCTCAAGCAATACAGGTGATGATGATTTATCCAGTAAATTACAGAATTGTATGGCGACTCTCATTGTTTATCAGGTAACAAATAAGAAATTAATAAGCCCTCAACACATAACTTAACATATGACCAGTGTTGATTTTTGGCATTAAGGCAATTTCTTCTGAAATTTTTTAAAGAAAGATGTTATCTCTGTTTTTAGGAACATCATGTAGTCCTAATGTTTGTCCTTATTTTCTGCTTATTATCACTGAGCAAGGCAGATTACCTGTAATTTTCTTGTTGGGTTGCATTACCTTTGCTAAGACTGGGTCTGCTTTTCATGCATGTTCAGTATCATTTGAAGGTACTTCATTTTTATTCTTTACATTGTTTTTTTCATTTTTTGGTAATTACTAGGTTAATACATAATATTTGTATTCCTCACCTAGTATTGTGGATGAAGGGTCACCCTCCAACTGCAAATCGGGAATATTTCCTTGGAATGTCACCTGCAGGCAAAATGAGGAAAGCCATCATGTGACCCAGAATTAACATTTCTTATTTCCTTACCATTAACAATTTCAAAATTTATGCTTAACTCTATGAATAAAACTCAGGTCATAACCCAAACTTTCAACCTGGGTATACAAAATGAATAGTCAAAAAAGATGATTTTGTCTTTTAATAATAATCAAACTGAAAAATTAGGCTGTGTGGAGAAAGAAACGGTTTATACTAAAGACTGGCTATGGTGATAAGAGCTTTCCAGTTTACTTCTTCAATAATACACATTCTTTTTTTCTGTTTTGATCACTTGTGCCATTTTGCTTCATGTCACACACTCATAGGCAGATAATTTGCAGCAAATTGACCAGTCCGAGCATACACTTTACTTAATATGTGGTGTTGTATCATACATTCAAAGATAAGTTGTTACTATGTGTATTCACTTTTTTCTAACCTCTGATCCCAGAAGGGATTTAATCTCTGCCTCATCCTGGATTAAAAAAAAAAAACAAGTTAACAGAATCAAAGATAAGGTTTAATACATAAATTCCACAGTATTTACCAGGGTAGCTGTTTGAACACTTTACAACTGTGACTTTCAAACCTCATGCAGGCACATTGGTGAATATGCAAGCAAAAATCCCCTCAAAATTCATACTTGTATTATGTATCTCATAATGATTAATTTTGTGTGCTAAGAAATACCAGGAGATAGCATATCATTTGCCATATTTTTTCCACCACCTCTAAAAATCAGGATTAAAAGGGTATTTTGAACAAATTTGAATTCACCAAAGGCATTCCATTTGCCTTCTTGAAATAACACAAGTATATTTTAGACTCCAACTCCAGATTTCTAGTACTGTAGTTGTTATTTGTTTTATGCAATATTATTATTTACTTACTCTCTCATGAATATGAAGCACCTCTGGTCTCTCCAAGAGGTCTCCATGTTTTACCACTTCCCTACCTCTTTGGATAGAGAAGTGTAATGGGAGAGCATTGTTGGAGCCTGCCCAGTCATATACTTCCTATATCATTTAAACAGGAAAAAGGTTAGATTTCTTTTTATAAAAAGCTATCTGCCAATCACTGTATGTCTACATAATTTTACCAAAGTGCTATTTACAGTTTAATAATTTGTATCATTGTTTATATGTACCTGGAAGAAGGCACCTTTGATGAACTGGCGCTCTTCCTTGCCGTTTGAGTGGCGGAGGATGATTTTCACTTTCTCTTTTTTTTCTTCCCGACTGACATCTGTAACTCTGGCTTGTCGGGCTTTCCTTATCTTGCTTGATTCTTTAATCTTACAGAATAAATACATGACAACCTCAGTAATATTTCATTGATAATGTAGAAAAAAGGTCTTGAAATTTCTGCTGCTAAGTCTTAAAAGAGAAAGTGGTAATTATAGCAGTTTTTTTGGTAACAAGTATTATTTATGTTGAATCACTTCATTTCACTCATTTCCTTTCCTGTTTGGGGATATGTCTCTGAAACTTGGGCCATACTTTGATGGCTGGTGCTTGTTTTGGCTCCTGAAGTCTTAAAGGAAGCCTTCTAAAAATAATCCTCATTTCATTGCCTGACTTTCTCCTAATGTGTTCTTTATTTTTGTTTATTTCCAACAGGTAATCATGCCACGATTGACATAATTGATATTGGCATTATTTGTGCTATGTAAGTATTTGGGAAAAGCTATTTACCTTGTCATCCTCTATTGCCTTTTGCAATGCACTCTCCTGCTCCTTCTTAGGTGAACGATCCTGCTCTAACCTCTCCCTATTGGAAACAATGAATAACTTATGGTGAATCTCACCAGTGTTCACTTTGATTTGCTGCATCTGTCTGGATAATCAAAACATATTAACCACATAATTTGCATACACCTAGGGTTTTTTAATGTTTGTTAATTGCGAACAAGACATTGTTTGAAACAGCTTAGTATCTGATGTATGAATAACACATCAGACTTGAGCTATATGAGTTTATGAAAATTTTCTGTAAGATCATAAGGTTGTCAATGGGTAACAAGCTGGAAATAATTATTTCTACCTTTATCTTATCGAATATTAAAGATCTCTTACCATTCCCTTGTGAATGCATCCACAGCATCTGCTGCCCTTTTTACTGCATCCACCACATCTTCCTTTGTTGCCAATTTTAGGTTGTCTCCTTGTTATAAGAATCCAAAATACAACAATTTTGTTTCCAGCCATCTTTAAGTCAAATCAGATCAATATTAACCTATGATGTTCAATTTTTAAAAAGGGGCCAAAAAGACATATTAAAACAATTTACCAAAAAGTGGCAACATTTATGCAAGGTCAAACTGGTATGTAGGTAGTATACTGGTGCCTGATGATGGCTTGGGATATTGTACATGACTGCAAGTCAACCTTAAAATTAAAGAGTACATTATCTTTAAATTAATATAAGACTTAAGGTAAGGGAAGTGCTTTTAAAGCAATGGGAGTTTTTCCTCAATCTTCCTTATGTTTATTGTCTGTTTTGACTTGTGCCTACACATAGTGATGACATTAAAATTGAATGAGTACAGACTGACTTGCAGGCATGGGATCCTTTTCAAACATTCCAAACTGAACGTTATTTGCCAAGAAAAGCTTATTACTATTATCAATATAAAATTCCTTTCATTAACATTTACCAACCTTTTCAACAAATTGTATTTTGAGGCTATTTACATTCTTAAAATGCTCACCACAAAAACGCTCTATGAGGATAGGCTGAGAAGTTGTGGGTGCCATTATGAGTAAATCGGACCCAGCACTTCCAAATTTTCTTTTCACTGTCATAAAAAATAACATAAAATGGTAAGAAGAGTTTGAGAACATTGAAAATTATGGGCATTATTGCATCTATTATTGGTGCGTAGAGGTTGTTATGGGGCACTAAATATAGCATAAGGAAACACAACATAGACTAGAAGATAACAGTATATTTTGATATGCTCAGTACTACAGAAAGTAAAACACCCTATTATAAGTACATCCTGGAAGGGAACAGGAGATGTCAACATCCCTTAATAATGAAGAAACATATCTATGCACACACTCTTTACAGTACACAATATCAGTACTTCAGATGTATCCATTTTTAAATATTAGTAAAGTGTGAGAATTACATTACAATCTTGATGTTTAGCCATTAAGACTTAGGAAACTTTTTTAACTTTGACCTTTTTGTCTCGTATCTTCTAGTAAACATCCAAAACACGGATAGTAATTCAATACCTTCTCTCCCAGATCTGGATTTTTCTTTAGTTATCCAAAAGTATAAGTTTCCATGATTGACTCCATGTAGAATATTCAGAATCCTGATGATTTAAGAGAGAGATAAACATATTTGATTACTAATTAAAATTATTTACTACTTAATGTGAAATATAGCATGCATGCATCATACAGTGGATATTAAAAATCTTGAATACCCTTTGTGATGTTTGTGAGTGATGTTTAAGCGTGATGTTTGTATTTCAAATTATAATGTAATTTACGTGTGATGTGCGATCCTCGCAGTAGATAGCGCTATTTATGCAATAGCGAAAATCAGACTTGAAAAAAATCAGGCCTGTACGGGACTCGAACCACTGACCTCTGCGATACTAGTGCAGCGCTCTACCAATTGAGCTAACAAGCCAACTGGGAGCAGGCTGTTAAGTTGATTCGTAATAAACCCGTGAAAGTGATAAATGAGATGCAATGAATATATAAAGTTCATATATTTTTGAACTGCAGTATTAGATACGTGTGATGTGCGATCCTCGCAGTAGCGCTATCTACTGCGAGGATCGCACATCACACGTATCTAATACCGCAGTTCAAAAATATATGAACTTTATATATTCATTGCATCTTATAATGTAATTTATGTTTGAAAACACAGAAACCAGTCAGTTGGAGTAACCTTCTATGTACAAAAAAATTGTCATGTGGGTACACATTGCACCAGGTAAGCATGGTCACTTTTGATGTCTCCATGTGTTTTTAAGTTATATACACAGAAAAGTTTAAAGGCACGGTTCATGCATATGTCTCTCAATAAGAAAAATTAACTATTATGAACTATGATATTAACCTATTTATTTTGTCACTGTGACTTAGTGTAATCGGAAGCTGTTTCTGCAGAGTGCAGCCTGCTTTTAGAGATAAAAATAACCTTTTATTAACTATTGATAGTCACCTTATCACATCAGGTATGTTGTCACCTTCTTGTAGGATCACTGTAACCATGCTTCTCTGGTCAGACCTGGCCTGGTGACACATCTAGATACACAAATTTAAATTAAAGTAGAGTTAGATTTAATGTTATTTCTTTTGGTGTTATGATGCAACACAGTGCATTGTTGCAATGCATGCATTAGGACTATATGTCACCTAGAGAAATTAAAGTTGACAGACAGTAACTGTAGTATACTTTTCCAAATGGGTCTGTTCCTCAGCAAGTGAAATTGACATATGACAAATGTGGCTTCACAAAAGTTTACAGGCTATTTTTATTTCAAATGTGACTGCTAATATATTTTACTTCTCATTAACTCAACACATTGACACCCAGGCATGCTAACTGTATTTATTTACAACAGTTTCCTTGAAAATTGCAAGCCATCCGGGCAAACATAACATCGCTATTTAACACAAACCTCCTCATATGTTAAGTTCAAAAAGATTGGTAGGAGAATATCCTCATGGGCTGATGCCACCTCCATCAGCACTTGTTCACAGTAAAGCACATCCCATGCTCTGTCCACACTCCATTGCACTACAAAATTATTATATTGTGGTCTACAAATAGTAGTGGTATTCAATCAAACTGTCATCCTTTAAGGACATCTGTGTCAAAATCTTCTAAGGGTTGGGTTTTTTCCAAACTCTTCTTCCATTTTCCTTCTTGAAATAACAAGTATATTTTAGACTCCAATTCCAGATTTCTAGCACTTTTGTTATTTGTTTTATGCAATATTATTATTTACAAATAGTAACAGTGTTCAATTGAACTGTCACCATTAAGGACCTGTGCCAAAATCTTCTAAGGGTTGTTGTTTTTTTTTTTTGTTTTGTTTCCATTCCCCAACTCTTGCTGTAGTTTGAAATATGAATCAGACAACTACATAGGGTATAAGCAAGGTTAAGCTTTCTATTTTAGGTTCAAATGCTACTTTTGGCATGAATATTGTTTTGTATCTGGTGGAAATTTATCTAATGTCATCATCCAGGGAGAGCCCTGCATGTAATTGCATTAAATTATTGACAATAATTCCAACATACCTTGATTATTCAGATCCAGAACTCCTAAGGAACTCATAAATTATTGAAAATATTATTGAATTATTGACAATATTTCCAACATACCTTGAGTATTCAGATCCAGAACTCCTAAGGAACTCATATCCTCTTCTACAACCCCAGCTTAAATGTAATGGCACAAAATTGAATGAATTTCAAGAACATTACTTATTGTGCATTACTTCATGCTACAAAACTGCACGAGTCAGTCAGTCTATCTGTCTATATCACACTGTACTCTACTCTACTATAATACTGAAGATTATCCTATTCTTCATCAACAGGAGACCCAATTGTTCATCTCTCTTATTTTTCAATTAAATTACTGAGTAAATAAAATTATGTTCAAGCTAATCCCACTTTGGCTTTTTTAAGTGTATCTGTTTTTTAATCCATTTTATAGAAACATACCTGTTTCCCACTGTTCTGTGCCAGTTAAATGACATGCTATAATAAATGTAGAAAAATATATGGTGTAAAAATTTCCTCCTTTTTGATTTAATTTCTTGATCAGTCTCACATAAATATTGTTGATTTACATCATACCTAATGTGTAAATCTGACTTGGCTTACTTTTTTAGGGCACTTTCTCAGTGTTAAGACTTAAAACACTGGCTTTTAATAGTGCTCTGTAAATTTGCCTTATAAATGGTATTACATGATACAATTTGAAATCATCTATGTAAACTATCTGCAGTTTTAAACTTGATTTCTAGTGTAATGTGCATGCTTTTTTCAGAAAATATCCTTACCCACCCCGGAGATAACTATTAGATATTCCAATCAGGATTGGGTTTTTGGTCTGCAATAGCCAAAGATCATGATTTTTTTTTTTTTTTTGGGGGGGGGGGGAGGGGTCATAGAGGAAAAATAAAAAAACCAGCATTTTGATGCTCTTTAATCATTCACCATGGTATTACCTGAGTCAACATTTACTGGGTTACTAGCTAAATAGCTCCTGTCGAGGTCACTGGTAGCCATGTCATCAAAAGCAGAAACACCATCTGTTCAAAAAAAAAACACAACACAGTTTTGAATTGTGTCACATCATAATCATATACAGGCAGATGGGTCACCTGCTTCCAGTCAAGATGCAAATGGAAGATTGAATAAAAAACAGTAACTAAGTTTATAACTAGTGTGCAAATCAATCAAACACTTGCATTCACTTGTAGGCAATGTCAAGTCCACTTGATTAACAACACCACTTGCCACCCTTGCTTCATCACTGGAAGTCCCTGGCTGGATGACTGAGTTTGTCACACTTGTTTGAGATGAGCTGGGATTTGGGTGAGTGGTTGATTGTTGAGAAAGCGAGGAAGGGTTGGAATTGAGCAGAGCAGAGGAAAGGGAGGCTTGGGATTGGTTTGTGGAGGGTGGGTTAGAATTAGGCTGAGCTAGGAAAATGGAGGGCTGGAATTGGTTGGTGGATGGTGGGTCTGAATTGGGCTGCTCAGGGTGATGGGAGGGATGGGATTGGTTTGTGGAGGGTGGGTTGGAATTGGGCTGAACAGAGGGAAGGGAAGGATGGTTGGGATTGGTAACTCCTGGTGTTGGTATGGACTCAGGGTTAGGGTTAGATCCTGAGATGAGAAATAAAACAAAGACTTTAAATCAGCCATTTGAATTACCATTAAAATAGTGGAAAGATGCAAGAATTACTAGTTTTTTATTGATAAATCTATGACAAACAAATATTGAAAATTTTTAAGAGGCAAAGATCCTTATTGCCAGTCGGCCAATCAATGGTAATGAACATTAAAAGGGTAAATATTGAAAAGTCAGAATTTAAATATCAAAGTTTTTATTTCTCAGCAGATTAATTGGGTTATGTTGTTGCTTTTGTCTTTCAAAGACCACTGGTGATTTTCTTTTTAATTGCAGCGAAAATGTATTTCCACTTCAAGGAGGCTGTTATTTCCAGAACGCTGTTATTGCAATTCTAACAGGCATTTGTGGGTACTGCAGCCATATATTTTACTCCACTACAGTTATATTCATGTCAACATGCAAATTTGCTAAAGACCAGCCTTTGCAGCACAGTTATCTTGTGGCTTTGCCAAAATTGGCTTTTACTATCTTTACTTATGGGTCACATGACACAGATGTGTATGCACTCAATGCGATCTTTTGGTGCTGACTGCAATGACACAAACCCTTGATTGATTATTAAAGTTTACACTAATCTCCATTTCTCGGGTGTTGCAAAACCATGTATATGCGCCTGGAATTGGAACTCCCCTTGCCATAAATTCTAAATATTTCCTTGGCGTCTGGTATGCCTCTGTAAACTTTTTCCATTTTGCTCCCACGGCTCGTAGACTTGTATAGACGAATTCTATGGAAAGGAAAGTTCAACATCGACACTACGTACAGTTTACAGTGGCTATATGAAATAACATTTGAATTCACTAAATAGTAAATAAAGTATGGGGCAAATCTAAATAGAGATGATCAATAATAAGTTTCTAGACTTGTTTGGCATGTAATATTCCAGTCCATATTCCCCTCTACTCCTTTACCCACTCCCCCTGCCTCAATGATTAGCCTCCTGTCAATCTGGAAATTCTAGTTGAGATTCCTGCTTTCCTTAATTAAATAATTTTACCAATTGCCTGTTTTCACTGTGTAACCATTGCACAGGTAAAGTCAAGAATAGAAGAGATAAAAAAAGTTAAATATCGAAACAGTCTCGGTAAGATTGAGATCTGTGCGTAGTTTAGAGCGATAAGTATTCTGATCAAACTGAAAATCCGTTTAAATGTAAGTCTTCGAGTAACGACTGATGATTCCTTTCTTTTTTAATTTTGATGACGTTGCGTGAAATGACTCTAAATGGGGTGGATCAGGCTAAATTTCGGCCCAACCTTACACGTGTTATAAAAGGTGCTGTTTTTATATATTACGTGCACATTTAACTCCATTGCAGGCCTTACATTCGTAGCAAGTTCACTGCTCATACTTTGGTTTTAATGAATGATCCGAAGCAAATAGCTAAAGGATAAGTGGTAAATTTTGAATCCTTTGTCGCGTGGCTAAAATTTGAATTGTTTTGCTCTACCTGGGTTTTACGTGACCACACACTTCTGAGTTTACATTCAGTATTCAATGCAAACAACCTGCATGCGGGATAAAGTGCTTTGGTACTTAACCTACCTATCCAAGTCAACAGCCGCAAGTCCAGCAAAATTTTCCTTGACCAGCTCTTTTATCTTTGCACTCGAATAGTTGCCTCCAATTTTAATGTCTTTCACTCTACCCTCGCGATTCAGCAGTACCCACGGATTTCCACGCGGTGTACACTTCGCCTTTCCCTTCAGCCATACGAACACTTTACTCGTTGACTTTCCTATCGGCTGAGGTGACCCGCAATCGCTTCCAGAGCTGGAATCGCCTGAATCTCCCATGTTCGAATATCCTTGGTCAATTCAGTCAAGTGATTTATTGATGAAATCCAAACGAACAGGCCCTTTTTTGTTCTGCCTTAAAAGCACGAGTTCGGCACGTGAATAAGAAAACCGAAACCAATCAACTTCATTGTTGGGGGGGCCCAGTGGAGTAATATACCAAAAGACTATTTCCGCTATCACACATCACTTTTGTGTAAAGTAAAGGTTTTGAGCGTTCCCGAACCACTCAAGAAGTGGCGTTAGTTAGGGGTTTAAGTCTATTCGCACAGCTCTTTATTCCTTAATTTTCGATTACGCAAAAGAAGAAAAAACCGCTGGCAGTGGTTTGGAAAAGGAAGGAGGTGGGAGGTGGAAAAATCAACCAGCCATCGCTCAATAAAATGATTAAGAAAGCTGATACCAATCAACTTCATTGTCGGAAGGGAGTCAATGAGACAGGCGTTACAAAAAAAAAATGAAAATTAAAAAATTAATCACACACTCGCGATTCACGAGCTAGCCTGCTATCACAACAAATTTCAAGGAGTTTGAGTTTGGTGATTATAATTTATTAGGTAGTATAATTTTCTGAAAGTAGTTTCTGAGGCATTTGTATATTCCCCGATCCTTCAAATTCTCGAGCCTCCCGATAACTTTACCGAAAGTGGTTTCTTTACCCCAAGACGAACTGCACTGAATTCTTTGTCCGATTTTTTCGCAGCCTTTGATGACTTTGATTGATTTAACTTGCTCTTATGTTTCTTAGAAGTTTAAGAAATCGGAATTCCACTGTACTCTTTATCGCCTTGTTCCTGGCCTCAAAAACTAAATTAACCTAAATTACGTAGTTACTATATTGCGAGGCTAAAACAGGCAAAAAATTACCAATCACATTATCTAGACCTCGCCATTGCCTCCACATCCTATCATCAAGGTACGACTGAAGGTCATCACGTGCTATGCCACGCCGTGCCTTAATTGGAGCCTTCAAATTGGCCCGCGCGGATTCTGCTTCTTGGGTGTGTACCCCTGCCAGAGAAAACCTAATTTTGAAAACAATTGTTTAAGTTAAAAAGGCACTGGGGACACAATACTAAAACGATGAATTGAAAAAGAATTGTCTTTATAATCGTAGATCTGCAAACACAACAAGTAATAATAAAGCTTTTAATTAAAATATGCTGCTTTGAAAAGATAACAATTACAATAGGCGCTTTAGCGGCAAGCTTTTAAATAAAAAAGAAAGGATTCTGCTAGTGCTTAGAGACTCGAGCAAAAAAAAGATGCTGATAATATAAGGTCAGTCTTCAGTTTTCCTAAAGAAACGGAGTCCTCAAACTGAAGAGGGAAATGGGAGACTAAAATGGCACTGTAGTGACAAGATGCTAAAAAAATGAATTGAAACAGACATGTCTTTATTAACATAAGTCTCCAAACACACAAAGTAATAACAACAAAGCTTTTAATTAATTAACAATGAAAAGATAAATATTACAAAAGGCACTTTAGCGGCAAACAGAATTGAAAGTATGCCGCCAAAGTGCGAATTGATAAAGGGTTCTGGAAGAGCCTTAGGACTCAAGCCCCAAAAAAAGAAATGATGCTAAAACAAAGATTCGTTTATTTGAAAAATACTGTCTTCCAAAATAAAAGCTACAAAAGGCCCTTTAGAGGCAAAATCAATAAATTGAAAAAGGAGTCTGAAAGAGCCTTAATTAAGACTCAAGGAAAAAGAACTCAAGTGAGAAAGCACACTAGGTGATAGTAACAAAGGCTTTGTGTATTAAAAAATACTGTTTTCCAACACAAATTTATCTTACAAAAGGCACTTTAGCGGCACGCTGCAAGATCAATAAATTGAAAAGGATTTTGCTACAGCCTAAATACTCAAGGGAAAAGAACAGAAGTGTGGAAACACACGAGTTGATAGTAACAAAGGCTTTTTGTTTTAAAAACTACTGTTTTCAAAAACAAATCTTACAAAAGGAACTTAGCGACACGCTGCAAAATCAATAACTCGGAAAAGGATGCTGCTATAACCTAAGGAAGTTCGCAGATCGACCTATTTCAAAGATTTGTTTATTTAAAATTACTGTCTTCTTTAGTGGCAAAATCAATAAATTGAAAAAGAATTCTGCCAGAGCCTAAAGACTCGAGGAAAAAGAACTTAAGTGAGAAAACACAATGGGTCATAGTAACAAAGGCTTTGTGCATTCAAAATACTGTTTTCCAACAAAAATTAATCATACAAAAGGCACTTTAGCGGCACGCTGCAAGATCAATACATTGAAACTGAAGGATTCTGCTAGAGCCTAAAGACTCAAGGAAAAGGAACTCAAGTGAGAAAAAACATTAGGTGATAGTGACAAAAACTTTGTGTATAAAATACTGTTTTGCGAAACAAATCTTACAAAAGGCAATTTAGCGGCATGCTGCAAGATCAATAAATTGAAAAAGGATTCTTCTAGAGCCTTAATACTCAAGAGACGAGAACACAAGTGTGAAAACACAATAGTTGATACATACCTACATACATACATAGATAATTTATTTGGTAACGCAGGTTGGTTACTGGCAGCATTAAGCTGATGTGGACCTGCGACAAATCTAGCTTCTATTTAAGTAAAGTAATTACAAAAAAAAGTAGAAAAATCCTAGCATAAATTATAATGTGAGTAGTGATTCAAACTGGTTTATAATCCTAGCATAAATTTCAATAGAGGTAGTAAGATAAAATTCCTAAAAATATTTACAATTTACCAAATCCTTGTTGCCAACTAGAGCAGTTTGATTAAAAGATATCTTTTCAATAATTGTTGAAAGAGAACGGAGTTTGTTCTTAAATCTCTTATTATCCTCTACGTTCTTAACTGAACGAGGCAAAGAATTCCACGCTATTGCAGACCTATGTCTAAAAGACAGTCTTCCAACATTAGAGTTTGGTAGCTCCAGAGTTAGTTTTAAATTGTCCCTCATATTTCGTATATTTGGACTTTTCCTAATAATTGTTACAACCTGCTCAGGATTGATCCCATAAAAAGCTTTGTGTGTCAGAGAAAGGAGCCTCATCTTATAGAAATAACTTATGGATTTCTAAGAAGACGGTATCACTGATTGGGAATTAGTACCTCCGTGTTGTTTGAAGATAACCTTGGCAGCCCTCAGGTGAATTTTCTCTAAAACACATAACTTTGCTTACCCCATACAAAAAATTCCATAAGTGATGCTTGGTAAAATTCCCTTAAAATATATGGACTCCAAGATATGAGAGAGAGGGCTTTTGAACCTGCGTAGTTGCTTTACCTTCTTGACCATAGATATTGATAGATCTTTGATGTGGGGTCCAAGCTTAACTTCTTTTAAATCATAAACCCAAGATAGTATGACTTGTTGACAAAGTTAATGGCATGACCAACCAGTTTGACTGGTCTTAAAGGACCAATGAAAGCATTACGGGTAAGAAGCATAACCTCAGTTTTATCGGGATGAATTGTTAAACGTTCCTGTTACACCACTTAGCTATATCAGTTAAATAAGTTTGGATCTTAAGGCTGACATCATCAATGGAATTGCCTATACAATATAGAGTTGTGTCATCAGCAAACATTTCCATCTTTCCACAACTAGGCACTTCAGGCAGATCATCGACGTAAATACTAAAAAGCCTGGGGCCAAGTACTGTCCCTGGGGTACGCCAAACTTGACGGTCACTTCATTAGATCTTTGCCCCTTAACCTCAACAAACTGTTTTCTCTCAGATAAGTAATTTTCAATCAGATTGTTTTGGTTCCCTGATAATCTAAAGGCTTGGAGTTTGAGGGCCATCGTGTTATGACAAATGTAATCAAATGCCTTTTTAAAGTCTATGATATTGCTATTCATCCACTTCAGTCCATTGGTGCGAACCTTTACTTTACAGGATTTTAAACGCTCATTCATTATGTATTTATACAAATACTCACAGGCCCAAGCAACATAACCCACATCATCAAAAGTTCCACAAATACTCCAGGGTGATGTATCGAGGTCCTGTCTGAGATGGTCAGAGTTAAGGCTCTTAAAAGAAGTCACTTATTTAATCACAGGACTTGACTTTTGCCTTCGCAAATTCACCAAAGCATATTCAAGATGGAGATCAGAAATCCCTGGGTCATGACCGCTTGCAAGTTTCACCTTGGATTTGTTGGATGTAAAGATCAGGTCTATGGTTGTGTTTGAAGATTCCGTAATCCCACTCGGTTCTTCAATCACATTCTCTAAACCAAAATGTTTAGCCACTTTTAACAAGCGCTTCCCCATACTTGTTTTGATATTGGAGTCAAAGTCATCCATGATCATAATGTTGAATATTTTCAACCAAAGATCGTCCAAGATTGCTTGGAGCTTGTAGAAGAACTTACCGTGGGTTGGAGGACTGTAGAAGGTTCTTGTAGAAGGCACTTTAGCGACACGCGATCGGAAAAGGATGCTGCTATAACCTAAAGATTTAGGAGAAAAGAAAACAGATCTGCAAACACATTACGTTATACTAACTAATGCTATTAAAGCTAAACCCCAACGTTGTTTTTAATCTGTGCCACGAAAGAAATAATAATAATGATAGCATGAAATAGAGCTTCACGACTTCTTTTAGTTGTTAAACTATAAAATGAAACGTACTGTGTTAATGATAAACGAAGGAAAGAAAGATGAACGAAAACTGAAAGAAAGCTGAATCACTCAAATATACCTAAACTGTGGAAAAAAGAAAAAAAAAGGCGAAGTGTTAGTGACCACCCAAAAATCCAGTTTCGATGCCGGGCTATTTCTCGTTCGCATTCTTTTCGCTTTTTTTTTTTTTAAAAAAAAGATGGAATGTCTACGAAAGGCAGACTATAATTTTTTCTTTAACTGATAAGAACTCTCATTGATCTTGTTATTTTCTTGTTTTTTTCTTTCTTGTCTTTTTCGTATGGCGCGAACCACATAATCTCTGGAATTTTAGGAAATTTGCAGTTCGACCAGAATATGGTGTTTCATTCTTTTTCTCTTTCTTACTCTCCTTCTTTCTTTCTCCCTTTTTTCTTTATTTCTTTCCTCGAAAACTTCCCCAGTTCACAAATTAAACTCGACAATTTTTCCAGAACATGACCGCTCTCGCTCACCCCAGGCTCCCTCCCAAATCGAGGCACGATTGCAAAATCGAGGCTCGATTGGAAAATCGAGGCTCGATTGGAAAATCGAGGCTCGATTGGAAAATCGAGGCACGATTGCAAAATCGAGGCTCGATTGCAAAATCGAGGCACGATTGAAAAATCGAGGCTCGATTGGAAAAACGAGGCTCGTATGTCGAAGCTTGGCAAAACGAGGAATCGTGGTCGTTTTTGATCAGGTGCTTTTGGGCTCGTTTCCCGGAAACCGTGAATGATCCCAATTTTGTTGTAAATGTGTCATAAGCAGTCTACATCTGATCCCAATGGCGATTACAAACCTTTGCCTTCAGAAGATAAATATGTCTTGGCAAAGATATTTTCAATGGTTTTATTTTCTCACCTGCAGTCGTCGTTAGCTGTTCTTTTGCCCAGAGACCAAATCCGTTCAAATCTCTTACTCGAACATTCAGTTCATAGACTGTATTCATCTCAAGTCCATCAAACTCGAGTGAACGAACTTCGCCAGAGAGATTAAATACGCGCTTAGATTCTCCATGGACTGATCTAAAGGCAACTTGGTAACCACTAATTTTACTCTCAAGCAAAAGTGGAGGATTCCACTGCAGCTTTATAGCACGTCTACATTTGTGTGAGTCCGCCATGAAAATTTCGGGTGGTGGTGCCGCTGATAAATGCAAGAAACTGACTTAACGATGACGTGGATACCAAAATAGGAAAAAAAAAACACAACAGAACAACACATTGACAAGTTTAATAGTTCACATCAAAATGCCGCCTTATATGATGATGATATTGGCTATTAAAGAAAAGCTTTTGATGGGATCTAATCTCAGTTTCGCTGCAGCCAGTTTCTTCAAAGTTGTGAAGTAGAGACTGTGAAAGAATATCGAGGACGTAGTGGAATCCTTATCAAAATAAAGAAAATGCTTACTAAAGGAATGAAAAGATACTTCTCTCTCTGCACGTGTGATGTTAAACTGTAGTATCACACACGTGTATTGTCCAAAATCTTCTCTAGAAACGTTGTTGATATCAAGAATGGCAGATCCTCTTGACAGCTGACATACGTTGGGAGGCTGAGAATGAATAAACACTTTGTGCTTTGTTCTGCTTTCTATTTCTCTGCCTTGAAACTTCCACTGCCAGCGGTAAGAATGTAGCTGTTGATAATCCAGACCCTCTACTTCACATTTCAATGTAACTCTTGAGTTTGATTGAAATGCCTCGTACTTTGCAGTTAGCGTAATGACAACTGGTGGACCTTTGGAACACAATTCAAACACTGATTGCCCTGAAGTAAGATCAGTTTCTCCTAAGAGTATCTGCTGAATATGCAAAAGCTGACTTTTAGCCTATAACCTTTAACGTGCAAATAGAATGGGCATCTCTGGATTAAGTAATGGAATTTTTTAGTCTGATTTTCTTAAACGTAACCAATGCTTTAATTCCCCATCATAAGAGTGTTTAAGGTCCCCTTTTTCACTCTGCAACAGTATTCTTGCTGAATTAGAACGGTGATGCCGCACTTGGGGTCAATGGAAAAAAGTAATGCCAGGTTTGTAGTCAATGGAAGAAAAGGCTAGTGTTTTGCAGTAGGAGGGTAGCTTTTGTGGAAGTGTAAAATAAAAGGAAATGAAAATGGGTTATGTAAGGAAAAATGGTGATGCCTTGATTTATTGCAGATGCCACAAATTTCTAGAGTTCATGTAATCAGTTTTCTTTTCTTACTGAACTTATTTTTGCTAATGAGGACAAAAAAAAATTTGAAACGCGAAATAGTTCCTTACATTTAACTGATATTTTGGTATTACGCCTTGTAAATTTGAAGTGGTTTTCAGCTTCACAGGTAAACTCTCCAACATGCTGAGGGTTTACTTCAGAGAATTGAAGCGACATGGTGACTGATTCTATGGTAGATGATTCTACGAAGAGACTAACTGTTTTGTTGAGATCTCCCTCTTTGACCTGCTTGCCGTTCATCAGCCACTTGACCATTGGAAGAGGCCGGCCTGATGCAACACAGTGTAATTCGGCTTTTCTTCCGGCAAAAAACCAGTTTTGATGCTCATTAAAACGAACTGAAGAAATTATCTGCCGAAAAAATTACACAACTGTTTTAAACTACGTCCTCATACAATACTTTTATGATTGTCCCACGCCGTAAGACTCACGTTGCCAGTATTTTTTAAAGAAACCTTCTCAGCAAAGAATGAAATATCATATAGTGCGATCCAATTGGCCAATTTGATGCTTTTTTGGCGAAGAAAGGTAAAGAGAACACTGGTCATTCTGTATCAGCCTAAATCCTGTAAACAAGGCATCTTTAATTCCCTAGCTGCAATGATTAACAACAGGAGCTACGATAATTTATGTTTTGTAAACAGTCGTGGCAAATTAAAGCCAAATCATTTCATCAGTAAGCTTTTTAAGGTATACTTTTAGAGATCCATCCTGGCCCTTAAAAAAGGTTAACGCAATAAAACAGATCTGAAAGAAAATACAGAGATAAATTCTATTAGTTTTCGTTACATTTCATTTCCAGCTTACCGATGACTCGAAGAGTCATTTTCACCAAATCGTCAAGATGATCACTTAAAGTGTATAAGCTCTTCTCATAAATTATGTCGTCCCATCTCGGTAAAATACTCCATAGAGTAATTGGATCCGCTAGTGCACCAAATGCGAGGAAAAAATTGGAACACTTTTTTGTATTAGTGCATCCACAGATGCAGAAAGGTGATTATGGGGTGTGAACTAAACCCGGCCGTGAATACAATTGTAATCTTAGAAACGTTCCAGTTAGGTTTCATGAACACTTCTGTCGATACTTTATCCAAAGGTAATTTCAAAAGTGATGGACCCATTTCGTAGGGTAGAAAATCCTTTCCATCCTGTATAAATGGATTCAAATCAGATATAAACTGCACACGGCCCCGGCTTGATGATACTAATGATATACTGAGCTTAGCAACGTCTGAAGCGATTTTTTCCACAATCTTCCTAACAATTGGTTCTTGTTGATGATAATTTGTTGGGCCTAAATTTCCACTGGTATCCACGACGATTGCTATCTCTGCTCCATTAGGGTAATTGACCTCTTCTGTGATATAAACAATCAGATAAAGAGCAAAAGTATTTTGGCTTGCTGAATCGGGCTGTTAGAGTTGAACATAACTACAAGGGCTTGGACAGAAAAGGATGATATGGTTTATGTTGCAAGTTAGCAATGGTACAAGGGTGCTTTGGGTGCTGACTGAGGAGAGAGACTGTGAGTTCAATTATTGTCATATCATGACCTTTTAACTTGAAAAGCTACATTGAGACGGAAGAGCTATGATCGATCGGCGGACCGAGCAAAGCTAATGGTAAATGAATTAATCAAAGATGAACTAATTTAAATGAACGAAAGAAATTTGCCTCGGTCTTTAATAAAAAATCCAAACGATTTCCGAATCATCTCAATATATATGTTTAGACTGAAATATGGCGATATTTTTTGTCCCGTTTATCTAGAAGTTTTGTGTCTTTACGAGTAACTCTTTCCTAGTGTCGTTATAATGTAATTCTGTACCCGTCACCGAAGTTGCAAGTTAAGAGCAAAGACAGCACAACAGGACGGTGTTAAGAACTGCCTCTGTCTTGAACAAAGAAATCATCCTGAAACGGAAATCGTTTTGAATTAATTTTTCGTCAAAAACATGGTGGATGGTGCTGGCTTCATCTGTTTTCGTTTAATGGCGATTTCTCGAAAACATTTTAAGAGATAAAGTCTGTCAGTAAGTGTTAATAGCCACGTGATCTCGAGTGCAATTTGATATCTGTATAAATGGGCAAGAGTAGAGATTTCACTCTAACAAAATTGTATGGGCTCGTAAGTCGGTGGAACGCAATCTGCAGCCTAAAAAACTTTAAAAAAATACAATAATCTATGAAAGTAAACGTCGTTATCATCCATGATTATGACATTTTGATTTAGACACTTGCCTATACCAAATCGGTGAAACTGCCTGTAACGTTTCTCCCTCTCATATTTGCTTTGAGGAGTGACATTCCTTTTCTCTTATTATAGAATATTGTATCATCTTTCATTACATGTCAGCCTTGTAGATACGTTTCCAAAGTGCTCCGTTCTATTCATCAAATATTTTTAAATATTAAAATACTATGATTGTTCCACAACGATTAAAAAGGGCAGAGAAGTTTTTCTTCAAAATTTTTCTCACGTTCGAAATTTTCGAAAATTCAACTTACACTTTAGTTAAAGCACACGAAAGGAAACGAGTTATCATTTACATCAAAGAGAATGACCCGTTTTCATATATTTTCCCTGACTCAGCCAGCCAATTTCAGGTTTTCTACTTACTGTAGGTTAAAGGCGTGTACAAAATTATACTTCTTATTTCCCGGCTCTCGTATTGCATGCATTTGAGTCATATACATGACACTTTAGGCATTACCAGCTCAAAAGGCACATGACAAGTTTTATAACTTATTTTAAAGGCACACTGGAAGTTTTATAACTTACCTGTACTCAAGGCAGGTGCAGGGGATCTAGATGGTATCTTTGTGATGCTGAATACCATTGAGATATTGCTCTCAAGTATTATAACTCAACAGTAGGCAGCATAAATGGGACGTTCCCAGAAGATATCCTTATCACATATGTTAAATCATTTTGTAAAGAATGGCAGGGAGTTTAGCGCCGGAAATTAAAAATAAAACACTTCCATTATGAAAAAGTGAACTAGACCTTTATTCCTAGATTTCAATTCGCTAGAAAGGTCTAGCTAATTAATTAAATGCGCTTCGCGTTGGAGGGATAAAGTGTTAATTTCTAAACAGGTTAACGTAAAAGTAAAAGCTTTAATGGCCATTTTTTTTTCCAATAAGGAACCCCAATGGAAAATTCTTCGGTCTTCCACTTTCAGTTGACTTATACAAGTAAACGTAAAGCTCTAGTGGCATCGTTACATCTTAATAGCAATAGCGAGATGCTACATGGAAAAAAGAAGTATTCAATGAACAAATTAGAAGCCCTGCACCTGCCCCATGAAACTTGTTCGAATTTGCTTTGCAAAACAAAAGCGTAAATAACCATTTTTTTCCAATCAGAGATGAGAATCCCGATGGAAAATTGTTCGATAATTCACTTTTAAGATGACTTTGTCTTTACATGTTAGTCCGAAGAAAGCAATGGCGCCGTTTGAGATGCTAACCGCCTTAAGTCTCTCTCAGTATTCACGAGTCTGTTTTACTCAGCCTTTCATGCGTCGATGTCATGTCACCTTAAAGCTCCTTCATTGGCTGGCTTCTAAGTACCAATAAAGCAAGAAAACGAAAAAAAAGCCGATCACATTTATTTGCATGATCATTATTATTGGTTTTTTTTCTTTCTTTCTTTTCCTTTTTCTTCGTTCAGCTCAGGGAATCTCTCGTTTCTTATTCGAATGACATAACCAGCCCAGCATAGCTGTGATCGATTGTATTAGGAAGGTCTAAATCCTTCTGAATTTGCACTTGTTGAAAATGGCCATCATTTGGCATCCGCTCTTCAATAGTGTGACCGCAAATTATCCGAAGATAACCTCTTGTGAAAGACATCAAGTTGGTTGATATGCGAGCTATGTGGAGTTCACGATTTAGAGCCACACAAGAATGTGGTAAAAGCGACCGCTCTATATAACACCGTTGTTTTCATATGTATAGGTAATCGCACGGGGCCGAGTAAAATTAAGGATTAATATCACGCGTGTTTTCGGAAGTTGCTCAAATTGCCAGAGTCGCGCAGCGACGAGGGCAATTTCTGCAACTTCCGAAAACACAAGTGATATTAATCCTTAATTTTACGAGGAACCATGTGATTACTTGTTTATAATATAAGGGGCAAAATGTTTTCTTACTGATCTCGCGCAAAATGGGACGCCATTACAAAAAAAAACAGAAATTTCTTTACTTTGGCAGCCGTTGTTAAGCGATTTTCAGCCAATCATTTTCAATTAATTTTTCCCGGGGCAATTACAAAAATTAAGAAAAAACGCCCTCTGTCTTGACCAATCACAATTCAGTAATTTTGCCCCTTATATGATATGGAGTATTATAGTCCTCATAATAATGCTGATTTTTAAACGATTAAAACTTAGTCTAGTAGAATGTTCTAGACTTTAACTCACGATAAGCTTTCCACAAAGGTGTGTTTTGCAGACTACAAGTGACCACTGATGGGATCATGTCACAATTTGATTTTTTCAACTGTTTAAGACTAGAGCAAGCCATTTAGTTTTTTCCTGAAGGCATAGCTGTCAATAATTTGACATCAAGATAGAACTCCGCATCAACTGGGTTGTAGGCACCTGCTTCTTTCACCGGAAATCCAGGCCAACGAGTTACATATTTTGCCTTTCCGTAGAAGTCCTCAAAGAAGACATGGACTGCTTATTTCGCATTGCTTTCCTTTCCATTTTTAATTTCAATGTTAAACCATAAGTATTTTATAAATTCAGATCGCAACAGGTGTAGACAATATGGTGCCATGTTTTTTATCCAGTACAAATCATTCTCGGCTGGAACATAACTCATCATCGTTATGGATATTATTTTGAAGAAAATTCGCCAGACCTACATTCGGTATGAGTTAGTCATCTCTTAGAGATTGATGCGTTTCTTAGTCACTATCTTTTAAGACAATTAACTTGCATTCTGTCAGGCAAGAGGGATTTTCTCAATTTCATCTCATGCATATTTAATTGATCTTTCGCCATTTGAAAAACCGACAGCACTAGTCCAAACTTGAAAACAGGTTCTAATGTTCAACGTAAAGCACCCCGGTTCCGAGATTGGTAACACAAGTGGCTATAATTTTGAACCTGGCAAGGAAAATTTAAGGGGGAAAATTGAAATTGAAAAAACATGATGATCAATATCGCGTTAACGATCTTTTGTCTTTTAAACTTTTATGATCGCTTTCGACGAAACGAGGTTATTGGAGAATGTAAAATAGAATTTCCTTACTTAAAGCACAGTTTAGCTGATGGACATTTAATATCCAACTAGTTGAACTAAACTGACTGTGTTGATGATTGTACGATAGATCCTCCAATGGAGAGATGTTTTCCCCGCTTAGTAACTGACAGACTATAAAAAGTCATCTGCTTGTTTTAATTGAACTTGTGTTCCCTTATTTCTCAATAGTGGACCATAATGGGCTAAATGATATATCTTTAGGCGAAGTTAAAATGGGTGTCTCCAAACGCTGAGAATTGTGGTGGAAAATCCACACTTTTTTGATCTATTGGTAACAATACAGGATAAACCTACTTAGCTGAACAACAAGGTAAGAAATATTTGATGATGTAAAGTTAGCACATTATGTTCACGACATTGAAAAACAAGCTAAAAAAAGGAAATTTAGTATTGCTATCTTTACCCCAAATCCATCCCTCAGCATCAGGAAAATTGAAAAAAAGAAAAAAACCCAAATAAATGCAGTCAATTCAAATGTCTTCACCTTACTGAATAGGAAGCTGAAAGCATGGGGTAAGATTTTTGTTTCCAATGATTTCTTCGTTCACCGTTTGCCGTCAAGTTCACGCTTAATCGTTATCGTAAAATAAATTTGGCACGGTCGTCTTTTCTTCGCACCAGCCAAAAATTGAAAGAAAACCCTCTTATTGTCTAAGGAAACTAGAATATCCAAAACTACCTAACTTAATACAGGCACGCTAAAATTGTATCAAACATCTGGTTGTTTAGCATTTCCTTAGCATTTGACTAATGCTTTCAAAGCGATATTTTCAGGTTTACTTTCAGAAATGTTGACTTGGCCTCCTTAGTATAAAACACGCTATGTTGGTTAGAAAAATCTCTTTTTTTAATCATAAATTTGTTCTTCAACCAAAAATTTATATCAGAATGGCCTAAAACTCTGGCGAAATTACAGATATTGAGGAATTCGGGGTCGCAGCAGCTTCAGTGTGATTAATGATTAATCACGTAATACCAGTTTCGTTCAAATAAAGCAGAATTTTGGGGACGTCGTTAAAGGGCCACACTACGACCAGTATGCTTTGTGCGCCATTGTTATTGATATTATCCGGGAACTCGATACTTTCAGTCTCATGACAAACCGAACGGAAACGGACAACGGCAGTAGCTTTTACCAATATTTTCATGGACAAATAGGAGAAGGGTAGATATCAGCCAGAGCACAACTAAACCGCTACTTTGGAAGAGGTATACTGACGAGGTTTTCTGTCTGTGGAACAGAACCAAAGAAAAAATAGAAGAATTTGTAAGACGGGCAAACAGCTACATTCTGTACATTGTACCACGTTACTATCGCTATTCATGGCTGAAATATAAGACTCAGAGGGTACACTCTTGGACACAAAAGTGTATGAAAGCGACTGGTTTAACAGTGAATCGACCCTTGACGTCCAAACGCATTACAAAGAGACGAAATCCTTCGAATACTTGACTTTTTCACTTGTGTCATTCGCCAGGTGCAAAGAGAGGATTCGTTAAAAGAGAAGCGCCATCCTCTTTATACGTAAAATTATCTGTCACGCTCCGCGTTTAAGTAAAAATCACAATGTTTGGAAATACGATGAAAGAGTATCACGATGAAATTTAGTGGAATGTATCCCTGAATTTTATCTCACCAAGATTGAAAGATAACTCAAAACCTTACATGGGACTAGGCTTAAGATCGATTGCAAACGTTTCCCGACGTTTCCCCGTCTGACGCTGAGAGTAGCTTTCTATTTCCCTTTCCTCCGAAATGCTGTAGCAGGCTTCTGCAGCAGACCCGCTACTCATTTTCTAGTCAAATCCTGACGCTGCCTCTCGCTCATTCCATGCTATTAAATTTATTAAATCGAATATAATACGGCTGCTTTCCATCTAGCAGGACGACCTTTTTTTGATGGCTTCATTTCCGCAAACACGGAATTCAACGACAAAAATACGCAGTCAATAGACATAGACACTAAGTAGATGAGGTATAAAAAGCCGGTTCTCGATCAGGATTGAAAAGATTTAGTCGAATAACATTGCACACACGGTAGGCTTCCCTTTTCTGTAAAACAGAACATACTGAGAAGGCCACTACCCTTGCAATGCATTCTGGATAAGCGTAGCCCTTAAAGGTTTTTCTCCCAAAAATCATCAAATCATACAAAAACTAAAACAAAACAAAAATGTTAAATAAAGTAAAGCAAACAAAGTAAACTGCGAATTGAGACCAAAGTGCTTATTTGCCAAGAGGAAAAGACTAATAATATCCTGAGAAACTAAGATCAAGTTCCTGCTTTGGAATTACTTCCTTTTTTTAATAAAAAAATAAAAGGAATGGAGTATCGATATTCAAGTTTCCTTTCTAAATGGCAATGCTGATTTCTCCATTCAGTCTTATAATGATAAAATGCCTAAATGTGACTGGAGCTTCCATTTCTTCGCAAGATTTGGGCTCTTGTATCTCTCTAGAAACGTGTGTTTTCTTTCTTTCAGATCTTGCTTGAGTGTATTCCTTCATGTGAGGGTTAAAGCGATGGAACGTTGTAATGTCCTCTTCGCTTTTTATTGTCTTTGTATAGCTCAACTAACTGCAGTAGCGGGTATGTACAAGGGCGTGTACCCTTAATTTTTGTTAATATAGGACCTAACTGTGCCTATATCGCGATTTAATTAATGCATGATAATTATTTTCGAATAACAATAGTCTTCTATTAACCAAACGTAGGAAACAAAGAATTATAATATTATTTCACTAGGCGTTTTTTCTAAAGCTGGGGCATATCACGAAGGGAACTTCCTGAGTTTTTTTGCCTAAATACTTTCTTTGCTTTAGCTCGCTAAAAATGTATCAAACACAAACGTTTCGCTCCTTATTCCTGGATCCCCTATGTTTTTCTTACGGAGTCTTCCCCCTCTACCTTTCTCAGAAATACCAGAATTTCAGGTATGGCATATTCATCAGAAAATCAGATTGAAGCAAAAAATTGTAATAAACGCCCTAGTTGTAATTTTTATTTTCGCAGTCTCAATTAAATCATCTTCCATGTTATTTAAAACTCAGCTTCTTTTGTTCTGCCTCCGCTCTCAGCCGATGCTCCACGAAAACAAAATTAATACTTTTGGCAAATTTTACGTTCATATGTTTTCCATATGTTTAATTTTCAACTATTTGAATTATCTTTTCAAAATTTTTTGCAGTTGATGACCAGTGTGGGAATGGGCCAGACATAGCATTCATTTTGGATGCATCTGCAAGTATAACACCTATCTATAGGAATGTCCGAGAATTTGTGGCGGAAGTCACTAAGAAAATCTTCATGAGATGTGAAACGCTTGATGCTGCGATAGTGTTTTTCGGCGATTATGCTACTGTGGAAAAAAACTTTTCCCCGGTATTCAGTTTAAATATGTTCCTCTCTAGATTAACCGATGCCCCTCCGCCTATGCTTGGTGCAAGAACAATGATACACAAAGGTTTAGAAGTGGCGTCAAGAATGGTGTTTCGATTTTCTCGGATAAACGTATTAAAAATTGCAATTTTGATTACTGATGGGGTACAAACGCTACCTCACGATCCATTTGCGCCCGCAGAGGAACTTAAGGAGCAGGGTGTTCGCATTTTGGCCGCCGGCATAGGTTTTTATTATCGTATGTATAGGGACCTTGGAAGAATCACAGAGGGAAATGAAGACGTGATTGTTATGGCATACCATTCTTACCTCTCATTCTTTTCTCTTCGTCCTTTCACAAACCATTTGGTCAAAATGGTTATCGCGGCTGCTGGTAAGGGTAATTTTTCAAATTAGATTATTGAACCTATTATTAAGCAGTTATTGATTGACATACATTACATTTAATCATATAGGAAAATTCATTACCTGACTAGTGAATTCCGCGATTCGTGCAAGATCGGTTTTCGCAATTTTTGCAATTCATTGCGGAATTCACGAGTCGGGTGATAGGTTTTCCTTGAATTACACAACTGAAAAAAATTGGAAAAGAAAAAGAGAAACAGCAATAATTTCGTTTGTTTTTATCCTGGGCGCGAAACAAGAGATGCGAAACAATATCACTTAGCCTCCTTTTCAACTCGTAATTCCACAATAAATACCTTGCTTCGTTAACCAATCAGAATGCGACTTTGTTTAATTATGCCACTCAAACAAAAATTATAGAGAACTTGGAGAGCGAAGAATACTAAGTGCGAAGTCTAGTTCAATAGACTGACGGAAATGGTGCGTGATTAGTCATGATACAGGTGCGTTCACTTTGAAAAGTGAATGAAAGTTTTAAGTTCTCAGTAGGAAAATCTCGTCCACAAGGTGCTCAATGGATTTGGAAATGCACTTATCATCTGTTTTCAAAAGAACCTAGCTGCATCCTTTGGGCATGGGCATCAGTTTCTTATCGTGCTACAAACTACAAGCCGCCGTGAGAGTTCAAAAACTTTGTCGGAAGTTTCGTTTTCAAGCTTTATCTTGCTAGATTGAAACTCATAGCCAATACACACAATGAAGAATCGAAGTTATCAGGTTTTTATCAGTTAACACTATAATTTAATTTTCACCATGATTAAGGGGTCACTTCTATTAAGCAATCCCTTGGTTTTCTTCGAATTCCACCCGTATTGAGTGGTCATTTAAAGCGGAACTACATATAAAGTAATAATCTCTTACCTAAGAATAATATTTCCTGTAAAAATTAATATAGAGTCATCCTCCGAATTCAATGTTGGTTGTATTTCTGAGCGAGTTTTATACATTAAGTGGCCAATTGTGGTATAAATGACGTTTTTTGTCGTTTCTTTGTAATATTACTTGTCTGTGGAAGCTGTATTAAGCGGTGGCTGACCGCTTAATATAGGTTTGACAGTATATGTATTGGTGTCGACAGACGGATGTCCTAATGACTGAAAAAAAAAAACTCGTGCCGTTATACATTTCCTGGTCAAGTGTTGGAAAGAATCTCGGTCTTTATTAGGCAATTCTCGCGAGAATAATCCGTGTAAACGTCAGGACAATTAAATTGAATAACAGTTTTTGTTTTGTCTATTGAACAGATAATCCATCAATTCGTGTAGCGGAGGATTCTATACAGCTTTTTTCCGGAAGAAAGGCCGTCATATTCTGCAACGTGACCGGCCGACCCCTTCCAACAGTGACGTGGTTCATGGATGGCATGGAACTCAAAGATGGCGATCTCAACCATTCAGTATCCCTTAAAGAGAAGAAACAGGCGGATAATATTTATTCATCATTACACCTTTCTGAAGTCGACAGACATCATGCTGCTAACTTCACCTGCGAAGCCAAGAACAAGTATCTTACAAGATGGCGTGTTATTAAAGTATCAGTCGCCTGTGAGACAATGTTTTCATCATCATTTTATTTGTCTCCTCAATCACCTATCTAATAGACAAATACATGAACTATCTATTTATTTCTGTATTTATTTGAAATTATTGAAAGTTGGTAAAGTGACAGACGTCTGTCATTCACCCACTAAAACTTTTTGCAATTTGAATTAACCAACTTCGAGAAACTAATGAATGAAGGCTGATAGTTTCGAAAGAAACTGTTTGTCGCTGCGTCGGTGGGAGTAACGAAATAATTTGGATACATCAACAAAGTTGAAGTGGTAAATTGGCCACCGTAACAATTACAAAAGCTGACGTTTCGAGCGTTAGCCCTTCGTCGAGAAACTAACCCTCCTTTTTTCCTATTTCAATTTATTGGTCGTTAACTATTATTATTATCATCGTTATCACTGCAAAACCAATACCGTCAATTTTAATTTTTTAAGAGAGAATCGATGATTATTTTTTAGTAAACGTGGTTTTTCTCTCTCGCGTAGGTTCACCAACCGTTCCTGAGCTTACTGCAAGATATCGTCAAGTTACATCAGGCTTGTCAAATGCCACATTAAAATGTCATGCAAACGGCCTGGATTACAACAAGTTGCATTTCTATCACTGGCAGTGGAGATTTCAAGGCCATGCCATAAAAAAGGAAGGAAATTACAGCATATCTAATCACATTTTTCCTCCCAACTTTTGCCAGCAATCGAAAGGGTCTACAACTCTTCGTATTACCAAAATTTCTAAAGAATATTTGGGTCAATACGTTTGTGAACTGCTACAGTCTAATACTACGCTCGCGGTAAACGACATTTTATTGGGTAAGATATTCATTTATTTACGCTACCATTGTCTCAGCGTCTAACGCTCTCGTGCAGATCAGAAATCCTGTAAAAGCTCCGCTCAAAATTGGAGTTTAGTTTCTCAGCTATTGTCCCTCCATATCTCGCTCATGAGTCAAAGGCCCCTTAAAAAATTCTCAACTTCAAATAATTTCTACAAAAGCATCTGAAAAAATTCTAACCTTCAAGTAATTTCTACAAAAGCTCTCCTAAAGGACAAGATTAATGTCTCTGAAATATCTTCGCTGTACTGTTGACTAAGTTCCGATATTTATTTACTCATCTTTTCTCCCCTTTTTCTTCAATTAATCCTTCCATCCACCCACTCACTCCTCCATTGATTTGCTAACCCGTCAATCCGTTCATCCAACGCCCATATATTAGCCAATCAGCAAGGCAATCTCGTTTCGTATAATTTATCCTCTAGTGGATTTTAGAACGGTAGCGCCTCCAACAATTCTGAGCTCAGAGTCAACCGATTGTGGAAGTGCCATAACAGTGAAGTGGAGCCCCCCGACCACTACAGAGCCTAAAACCAATGCAATCTATGGTTATGAATTTACATTGAGATCCATCAATGAAAGATCGAGGCGGAACGTTAGTGTCCTAAGGAAAGTAGTCTCACACAAATTTGACGGACTTCAGATGAACACAGTCTATGAATTCAATATCCGGGCTAAATATTCCAATAGCTCGTTAACAGTTATCAGTCCTTGGAAAAAAGAATTTATGGAAACTACTACAGGTAAGCGAAGGAATCAAATTAAATTGGTTGATTTAATATCATGGCGTTGTTCGCTCTTCCCTGTTTTTTTCAATTCAGTTTAAAAGAACTAACAAATACGAACATCGGCGCACTTCTGGAATATGGAATGTAATATCATCAGTGCGGCAAAAATAATAGAGCGACCTTAGTAACGTGTCTTTGAGACCCGTTAGGTGTTGAGCTGCAGTAATTTCATTGGAGGTTCTATAATGGATGTTTCTGACCCGCTGCAACTTTCACTCAGTAACTTCTTATGGTAACACCTTTTGAGCTATAATTAGGCATTTCTTTTGTTTCTAACTTCAAAGAAAAATTAAAGGAAATGTGATATAGTCTAGGCTCCATAGGATAAGCTTTGAGAAATAAAGAAATAATCTCTTTGCATGACTTGATCACGTGATCAACTCTCGGTAACTACGAAAACAGTTCACTTTTGAAATATTTCCTTAAGCATTACGGGGCTCATATCTCCTTTTTAATTCAAAACAGGCAATTTGAGGGAAATATTTAACGACAGTTTTGAAATTGATAAAATTTACAAGGATTTGTATGGAAAACTACGTCAGCGTGACTGGGTGGCAAAAGTAGTTTTTCTCATACAAATGCTTTTACCTTTCGGCGACCTTTGCAATCGGTACTTTTGAGATATACCGCTGAAACTTCTCAGGCTACCTAATTTTAAAATGCTCTTTCAACAAAATTTTTAAAAGTGAACTGTTTTGAGTCTCCCGAAAGTTGATCACTTGCTCAAGTCTTGCAAAGAGCCTATCTGTTTGGTAGGCTTCCTCTATGTGCTTCACTCCGACTTCATCAAAGAAATTTGTATTATTACTTTCGTGTAACGCTACATTAAATCAAGTTGAAACAAAAATTAAAATTCCTTAAAAGGTATCAACAGCCATTGAAATGATTAGTAATTGTCGTTATTTCTTTGCAGATATTCCAGGTGGAATTAATATAAAGGCGATTCCATTTGGCTGCAGTGCTAACCTGTCGTGGAATACTCCCACCCCTAACGGCTGCCCAATAACTCGGTATACAATTCACTTCAGAAACGAAAGGAGCGGATGGAATATGATTAATTTGCAAAGGTCAAACGTAAAGGATTATCGTCTCAGGTTAAACTGCAGCGAGAACTACTACATTATGGTTTTTGCTTGGAATCAACGGGGACATAACGACTACAGTTGGAAGTCTGTGCTGTCCGTACGAACGGAAAATGGTAATAGCTTTGGAGTTTTTTTTGTTGAGGACTGATTTGCTTCCCTATCAGAATAACACGATGTAGGTAATAGCGTTTTTTCTGATTACGTTTAAAGGGGTACCTTTTGAACCAAGTATTACGAAAATTAAAAGGAGGCAATGTGGGGAAATGGAGATATCTTGGAGGCGATCTTACTCTGATTCTGGGGGAGGCTCAGTGACAGATTTCCAAGTCCAGATAAGAATGCAAGGTGGTGATTGGCGTAACTGTAGTCACTTCCTTTCAAATGATACATGTTTCTTCAATGGTTTGCTCACTGACAATAATGAAACTCCAATCAATATTCGCGTTAGAGCTTCAAACCGGATGGGGTTCAGTAATTGGACGAATCGTACATTCTTCATTGACCGCGTAGGTAAGTGATACCTTTCCTCTTAGCATGCGATAAAAACTGTTCGTGCAGAGGTGAGAATAATTTTCTTCCAAAATTTTTTCAAGCCTATTGAACGCATAGGTAGGACGGATGGAAGGATACACGGCTGCAAGGATGGATGAATGGTTGGGTTGCTGGATGGCTGGGTGAAGGAAAAAATGGTTGGATGGATGAATAAATGAATGAATGGAGGTGTGGATGGATGGATGGATGAATAGATATATGGATTGATGGAATAAAGGATGGATAGATGGATGGACGGATGGAGGGATGGGGGAATGAATGGATGGAAGTAAGGATGGTTGTAGGGATGGAAGGATGGCTGGAGTGATGTAGCCGAAGTGGATAGATGGAGGGATGGGGTATAGATGGATGGAGGTAAGAAGGATGGATGGAGAGAAGGATGGCTGGAATGATGGATGGCTGCACGGAATGACTGATAGGTGGATAGATGCATGTACGTATGTATGGACGAATGGATACGTAGATAGAAGTATAGATAGATGGAAGGAGGGAAGGATGGATAGATGAATGGATGGATGGATAGATGAATGGATGGATGGATAGATGAACGGTTAAGGCATGGATGGATGGTGGGTTAAAAACAAACACGAACTAAAACAAGTGTATTGTGATAAAAATATGGCCGTTTATATAGATTTTCATTCTTATCCTAGCTCAAGCTCCTTACGTTATGTTTTTCTTCTTTTTAGGTAGGCCTGATGCACCACAGATTATATCCAATGGTTCAACAGTTCCTGAAAGAAATGTAACTGTAACTTGGAGACATCCTGAATATCACAATTGCAATATTACCATGTACTCCGTTTACTTCAGAGTGATAGAACCACTTGTTGAGAGCTGGAGCCAAATAAACATCTCGGGGGTTACAAGTTATCAACTACAGCTTCAATATAGCAAAAAATACGAAATAATCATCGCGGCTTGGAACAAGGTGGGACCAAGTGAAAACAGCTCAGCCTGGAAAGTAAGAACAGCTCAAGGTAGGGCAGTTACACAATTGTGTTGATTACTATTGGTGTCTTTTGTTCCCCAGTATTTCAGGATGAACTTTTAATCATTCATTTCTTATAAGAGATCATTCTTGGAAAAAATCTGGTTGATATGAAAAAAGAATCATTTTCTTGATTAAACATAAACAATGTTCTTACTTAGATTTAGGGTGGGTTAGGCACCCATTTTTACTGAAGTCGAGGTTGAACTTTCGTTGGGCGTTCTTCTTGCTTATTTCAATTTCTTTTGTCAGATGTTCCATATAAACCAACCTTGCATCCTCCAATTTCGGGAGAGTGTAACTCTCTCAGCGTGACGTGGAGTCCACCGAAACCTGGGGCATTAGGAGATCCTGTGATCGGATACCTAGCACAGATCACAAAGGCTGATCTCAAAAAAGATTGGAGTAACTGCACGTTATATAACATATCCAAAACAAGTACATGTCTGTTTACACAGCTAGAGAAATATACCAAGTATCGTGTGAGAGTACTTGCAAAAAATAGACTTGGATACAGTTTGCCATCCGACACCAAGGAAACATTCACAAACCTAGCAGGTACAATTTCTTTAGCAGGTGTAAACTTGATACGGTTATTTTCTCTTCCTACTATCTAGCCTGTTTCACAGTGTTGTAGAATAATGATTATTCAGTTTCATATTATTCTACGTTATTCCTTGAAGACACGAAAGGAAACGAGCTATCCAAACCTCTTTTCTTTCGCCCATCGGAAGAATTTGCAATCTAGGGTTGATTTCTTACATGATCATTCGCGATACGTCTTTAGTCCATTGTAAATAAAAAACGGTAACGTAATAGTCGTGTTTACCACACTAACGTTATGTTTTTACGTTTTATACCCTTGCTCTACTTCACGGAAATGATAGACCGTCCTGGTAAACCTGAAATAGTCAACCGAGAAGTTTCAGGATGTAATATTACACTAAAGTGGACCTCACCTAAATCCATTGGCTGCCCGATACTCTTTTACACAATCAGCTACAGGAAAAAAGGAATTAATAATGACAACACTTGGACAGATCTTAATGTAACAGATAAGGGAGTCAACCAAATGGAACTTATGCTGAATTGCTCCACGACCTATGAGTTTCAGGCCAGGGCCTGGAATGAGCTAGGGGGGGGAGATCTGTCTTCATCGCAGTCACAAAGGACAGACGACTTTATAATCTTTCGGAGAATGATTGGATATCATGGTATTGACAATTCATCAATGTGTATGATGCACGATCCTCGCAGTAGATAGCGCTATTTATGCAATAGCGAAAATCAGACCTGAAAAAAAATCAGGCCTGTACGGGATTCGAACCACTGACCTCTGCGATACTAGTGCAGCGCTCTACCAATTGAGCTAACAATTGGGAGCAGGCCGTTAAGTTGATTCGAAATAAACCCGCTAAAGTGATAAATCAGATACAATGAATATATGAAGCTCATATATTTTGAACTGCGGTATTAGATACGTATGATGCACGATCCTCGCAGTAGATAGCGCTATTCATGCAATAGCGAAAATCAGACCTGAATTCAGGGGTTCGAATCCCGTACAGGCCTGCTTTTTTTCAGGTCTGATTTTCGCTATTGCTTAAATAGCGCTATCTACTGCGAGGATCGTGTATCATATGTATCTAATACCGCAGTTCAAAATATATGAACTTCATATATTTCATTGTATATTACTGGTAACGATATCAAGTTCATGAATGTATCTAAACTTCGTTTGAAACACATGAGTTATTGACAAGGAGATTTTTAAATAAAGAGCAAATGTATTGAAAGTGGAAATTACAAGCTTTTACATTGGCAGTTTTTTAAGCTTTAATTGCAATTGGTTTGCTGAATACCCTTTACTCTCCTCCAAAAGTACGAAAGATTTCTCCACCAACTGACAATCTTGCCTCAGCCAACAAAGTTGAGATCAACTCGACAAAACGTTCCAAACATAAAAGCAGGAAAGCCTTTCTCGCTTGGAGAACATCAAACTAAATAAGGCTAATTTATTGCTGCGTGACAGGCACCTCAAGGACTGGTCCTAAAGTAATAAAATGGTAAAACGTTTAAGTAATTTTCGCAAGCCGCATAGATAGTGATATTTTTTTTGCTGTAGATCCTCCGCCGTTAGATCTGGGTAGCCAAATTGCACTGATCGTTGCCGGCGTTGTTGTTTTGGTTGCCCTTCTACTGTTCATAAGAGTGTGGTACTACTACAAGAAGCGGGCATCAAAACAGGTCAAAAGGTATTTCTGCACTTTCAAATTGCTATCATTTAAATTTAAATTTATCCCTCCCCAGACCTAACACTTCATTCTATTTTGACCAGCAAAATCATTACTGCTCCAGCCAGGAATATAATCTTCGAGTAAATTTGAGCTGTTGGGCGATTTCTTTAGTGTGATAATTTTCATTAATATCGTTATAATCATCAATTTCTTACTTGCGGAGACCAGCTTTGTCTTACAACTGATGCGGAAGTAAACTTGTTTTCGGATTAAGAATTATGATGCCGCTAAACTCAAAAAAGTGTATTGATTTTGATTAAGGACAGTCAATGATGTTCATGTCTTGGAGCAGTGCGAAATTCATCCATTAAGAACAGAATTTGTTGGGGACCTAGGAGAGGGAGCATTTGGGAAAGTTCATAAGGCGATGCTAAAGGACGGATTAGATTACCTAAAAAAAAATTATGACGCTATTGGTGAGGCGAGGCGACAAAAAATTGTGGCAGTAAAAGAACTTCATGGTAAGTATGACTACGATCGAGTTCGATGTCATTATTACCATTTCATTCTTATGTTCATCTACCGTTTAAACTCCATCAGAAAGTTGCGAAAGTATTAACAATATCAAGAAATGAGCCTAGTTCACTTATGTGGTCTAAGTTGTGTTATTTTTGGCGCGCTAATTATCTTGAGCTTTTCCTTTCAGATATTTATGTGGTGCTTGCCAAAGCTCGAGTCTATCAGAGAATTTTTTCGGGAAAAACATTCTTACATTAAGGCTTATAGCTAAAGGCAAAGATGTAGTCTTATCAATGTGCTCGTAATTCCTAAAACGCTTAACAAGACAGTGGGATTTGTTTCTTCTTCACTCCCTCTCCGACTGATACTCGCAATACTGGTGCAGAGCGCGGCCCCGCGCGGTCTGGGTACCACATTAAAAAAAGTTCAAAGCGTTCCTTCCTTCCTCTTTCGTCCGTGGCGTGCTACGGTGGACCACATCTTCATTTTATGAATTATTTATTAGGTTTTCCTCTACATTTTGTGCTCATCATGGCTGATTCTACATCAGAGAACGTAAGTTGTGTTTCGTTTTCTATGTTTTTAACCTCTTTGACAGAAGATGGCAACTCTTTTCAGCGGATTGAGCGAGATGTTTTCGTAGATTCCTTTCGCACCGACGATGTTAATATCCCAAAGGCATGTGTCATGACCGCCTTTATTGTCCTTTAGGGCAATGTGAGTCAGTCGGCTCCGACCGGAATGGCGGAGGTCGCTTCACCTGCGTTGGAGAAGCGTATAGAGGTGTCCATTGCGAAGTCTCAGCCGGGTCTTCTGGCAAAGTTTCTTTCTTCTGGTGGCCTTGTTGCATGGCAAGAGCCTTCCAGTAAGAGCCTCACAACCGATGTTCCCAATCAGAGGAGGAAACCCCAGGGTCCTCCGTAAGGGGTGAACGTTTCTATGCAACAGAAGATGATGTTGAGCTCTCTTCGGAGCTTCTAGATCTCACCACCAAAGCTTTTACAAAGGCCTTGACCAAGGATAAATGGAAGGAGCTTTCAGCCAGTTACCCCCCGATTAAGGGGGCTGACGGATTCATGCGTGCACCCACCATGGAGGCAGGCATGAAGGAAGAAATCAGGAAAGTACATGGCCATCAGAAGACCAACGATGTTTTTGCCTTTGTCGAAGGGGTTTCTGAGCAACAGGGTCCCTTTATCACGGTGGCCAGGCCAATCCGGTCAGATCCTGATGTCATTCGGGAGATGTTACAAGATGCTCTCATCATGCTGGGCGATGCCAATGCCCGTCTGAATATCTGGCGGCAGCGTCGCTTCTCCGATTTCCTGACTGATCTGAGGAAACGGACTTTGCGTGAGGGCATACCAACAGATAAGCATCTGTTCCCTCACCAGTTTCATGAAAAAATAAAGAGCGAGCATGATCACAAGGCATCTAACTCCAAACTGATTTGTAAGCCGAAGGAAGGCTAAGCACCATTAGGTCGGTCCCAGTCCTTTCGTGACTCCTTCTTCAGAAGGGTACAACAGGCTGGAGCAGACAAGAAAAGAACGTGGGCCTACAAGTCGGATCGCCCAGTTGCTAACTAAAACAGAACCAGTGGAGGAGCCAGGCGCGCCTCAGCTTCCAACCTGTCGGCTAACAGCACCAGCAGTTGACTATCCGTCACCTGCTCATCCCCTCTTCCTCTCGGAGAATCAAACGGCAAACCGACTTGAAACTTTCTTGACGAGCTGGAACATTCTTACAACAGACAAATGGATCCTTCAAACTATTTCAGGGTACAAGATACCCTTTGTCAGAACCCCACGTCAGTGGAGAGCTCGCCCAATTGTATGCACTGAGCAGATTTCTTCCCAAAGAGAAGTTCAAGATGGAGGGGCTCCGCACGGCTCGCTCGCCCCTCCGCAAGAGCGATTACCTGATGAAATTCAACCTCAAGGATGCCTACTTCGCATTCCCACTCCACCAGGAATCGAAGAAATACTTACGTTTCCAGTTCGAAGGAAAAACTTTCGAATTCTGTTGCCTCCCATTCGGTCTCTCACTGGCTTCCAAAGTCTTCGCAAGACTCCTCCGTCCCATTATAGCGAAACTGCACTCAGAGGGGATACGTTCAGTAATTTATTTCGACGATCTTCTCCTGATTCATCATCAGAAGGATACCCTAGTAGAAATTTTCCATTACGTACGGAGGCTTTTGTCCAGCCTGGGTTTGATAATGAGACTCGAGAAATGCTCCCCAGCCCCCATGAATCGCCTAGTTTTCCTGGGTATTGTATGAGATACGACTCAAATGTCCATTGCACTGCCCAAGGAACAAATCCATCGGATTCAGGAGGCATGCCAGGAAATACTATAGTCTCAGGCAACTTCGCTTGGGGAGCTGTCAAGCTTATTAGGCGACATGAGCCACGCAGCCCGGTCAGGTCTATGGGTGGCACCGCTTCATTACAGAGCCATACAACGGCAGCAGGCTCTATTTCTCCCCCGTCTAGGGTGGAGACTGATGTGTCAGATACCTTTGCCTCATCCTTCCCTGGAGGGCCTAACATGGTGGACGTCCCCAGCGCCACCCTCTTGCAATAGCCAGGACATCATCTCTCCTCCCTTCGACCTCACCATCAGGACCGATCCGTCTCTACAGGGGTTAGGTGCAACCTGCCAGGGCAGAACAACCGGGGGCCGCTGGAGTGTGGAAGAGGCAGATCAGCACATAAATTGCCTGGAACTCAAGGGAGAGATTCTTGCCTTGAAGTCATTCCTAGGGTAAGGAACTCAGTCACTACCCCAGGGTCTGGACCAACTTTTCCCTCATCATAATCTTCTGGAGATGGACAACACCACGGCAGTTGCGTATGTGAACAGAAGGGGCCACTCGGTCACCGACCCTGTCTCTACTGGCCTTGGATCTATGGTCCTTCCAGCTGTCAAGAGGTTCCTGGGTAACAGCCCGTCACTTACCAGGAGTGTTGATTATGGAAGCGGACACAGTCTCCAGGAAATTCAATGCCCACAGGGAGTGGATGCTTCGAAAGGATATCTTCAGTGACATAACTCAACACTTTTATGTTCCAGAGATAGATCTCTTTGCATCGCGCTTGAACTACCAGGTGCCTCTGTTTGTTTCCCGGCCTCCGGATACCGGAGCTCCAGCAGTGGATGCTTTCCAATTAGACTGGAGTCAATGGAAGTGTTTCCTCCATCCCCCAGTCGTACTCCTGTCCCGAATTCTTCAGAAAGTAAGAGGCGACAAAGCAACTGCCCTAATGGTTGCCCCGAACTGGCCGGGGCAGCCATGGTATGCTCAGATCCAGCTGATGCTGACCGAGGTACCATACACACTTTCCAAGGAGAGGTCACTGCTGTTGCTACCTTTCGATCCGGAGGCATTTCATCCCCTGTGGCAGTCACTCAACATGACTGTCTGGCCGATTTCAGGACAGCCTATCACGCAGCGGGTTTCCCTGAAGAGGTGACTAATATCCTTCTGGCATCGTGGTCCCAGTCCACCAAAAAGCGTTACCGGGGTCCTTGGCGAGCATGGTCCAATGGTGTTCTTCCAGAGACTTGTGTCCCTTCTCAGCTCAAGTTACAAATGTCTTGACTTTCTTGACAGAACTCTCAACTAGTCGGTATTTACAATATAGGACGCTGGCAGTGTATGTCTGCAATTTCACAAGGGCATCTGACAGCTTGCCAGACTAGACTTGGAGATCTTCCAGTGGTGTCTCGTTTTATGAAGGGTATTTTTTAAATAATATAATAAGTTATATTATACTGATATTTTTTGCATGAAGCCACCCACTCCTCGGCTGAGGTCAACCTGGGATGTGAAATACTTGCTTGAGTTTCTCGCAGACTTGGATCCTCTAAGTGGTCTTGCCCTGAAGCATATATCCCTCAAGTTAGCTGCCCTACTGGCATTGAATTCTTCAGCTCGGGCACACGAGTTGGTCAAGCTGAATCTGAACTATGTATCCATAAAGAATGACTCCTGGGAGTTCACCTTAGCCGAACACACGAAGGTTTCGAGGCCTGGTCACTCTCCAAGACAAATATATATTTGTCTGCCTACCCAAACAACCCAAAGATTTGTGTGGTTCAGATTTTACAGGAATATCGTTCCAGAACTGAGACAAGGAGGACGTCTTCCCGCCTTCTTATCTCTTCTGTTAAGCCTTTTAAACCAATCACAAGTCAAACTATGTCAAGGTGGCTAGGGAAAGCCATGCAGCTAGGAGGGATTGTTTCCCACTTCACGAGTCATTCCACTTTGAGTGCTTCTACTTCTGCCGCAGCCCATGTGGGGGTCCCATTGGAGTCTATTATATTGGTAGCAGACTGGTCGTCTTCGGAGAAATTTAAGCAATTTTACCAGCGATCACCCAACAAAAGGGAATTTGCGAGAGCAGTACTTTCTGTTTTGCCTGATTAACTGTCTGAGGAACTTTCAGGCAGTTCATTGTTGTTGTTTTATCTTAGGGACACAGTATTCAGTAGTTTTCCTGGCCTAGTTGGTGTGGGACCTTAGGTTTTCCAGACTATGCTTTCCCTATTGACCTTCAGTGTCATGACTGAGTTTGTTTAAAAACTGAGCAGATGTCTACAGCTCCCCTTCTTGTGGGGGAGTTTCTCTGGAGCCTAGATTTCTGTAAGATTTACAGTACTCCTTATGTCATAGTTAGCTGAACAGTTATTAAAGCTGGTTCTTGTTCGGGTTTACGGGATACTCATGCCAGTAACTGCACAAGTATTGTGAGTATCAGTCGGAGAGGGAGTAAAGAAGAAATTATATTTCCCCGGAGGGAAGGTACTTACCTGACGTGGAGATGTAGTTCTTCGAACTTCCTCGCAGACTGGTACGAGCAATACTGTTCTCCAACCTGAGTCGGATTAATCTCCTCCCTTCCCTGTTACTGTCATTCGTGACCTTCGCACTACTCTCTCAGATGGAGCAAGGAACGCCTTGAACTTTTTTTAATGTGGTACTCAGACCGCGCTCGGCCGCGCTCTGTACCAGTATTGCTCGTATCAGTCTGCGAGGAAGTTCGAAGAACTACATCTCCCCGTCAGGTAAGTACCTTCCCTCCGGGGAAATATAATTTCTAAGCTCTCTCTACGCAATGTTAACGGAAAATCCGGAATCGTTCTAAGGTTTTCAGAAAGCCGTATGATATTCAAAATTTCGAAGTGCTCACTGCACATAAGTGGTGCATGCTGCACAGTCATCACAAATACATATGTCTTTTGTTAAAAAGAAAATGCCGGCGAAGAGCAGAGAAGACAATTTCTGGACGAAATAGACCTGATGAAGCAAGTTGGTAAACATCGGAATGTTTTGAGTTTCCTCGGCTGTTGGACCACGACCGAACCTTTCCTCCTGGTTATTGAGTACGTGGCTCATGGTGATTTGCTTCATTGGCTTCGAAGCAAGCGATCTCAGGTAATTTTCGCAAAACAATAGTCGGCTGATCGGGCGACATATATTGGATTCCCCACCTGTTTAGGTCATAAGTCACCTTGTCTAGAGTCGAACCTATCACGGTTCATGTAAGAATACTCTTACGATTTGAAATGTTTGTGGGACGCTAACGTCTACAAACTGAACGACATTGAAGTAATCCCAATACTCTGGTGGAATGCAAATATTCCATGTGCAAAACTAATGATACAGTTAAGAAAACGAAAAGTGTCTTTAAACTCTAAATTGAATTATTTTCTTACTGGAGGGTTTAGTTTTACCAATTGACCTGATCATCCCAACTAACCACCATAAAGTTTCTGAAGCTGTCGTTTCGTGTGTGAGTACCTCGTCAGAACAAAAAGATGAATTTTGGGATGTGTAAGTTTATATGCGGAAAAAAAGGAGATATTGGTGGGAACATGGTAACGAGATAAACAAAAAAAATCAATGGAATGTAAAGAGTTCTTAATACAACATGGGGAGTAAAAATACCGCTTTGAAAAGCACGACAATCAGAGAAAGCTTAGCGGATATCTAATGAGATGGATTAAGGTGGTTGTATATTGTCACTGTAGCTTTTCATTGAAACCATTTACCTTAACCCTTAGGGGCTCTGTATATCTTTTCGAAATAGATTTCCTTTAATGGACTTATAATGACTTTATTATGCCTTGTACACTTTGATCTTTTTTTGGATGATATTTTCAAATAGAATTTATCTATTTTCTACTAAAACAACTTGTGTTTATCATTTAATGTCAACAAATGTTCTTTGCTCAGATTAAAAGCCCGGCTGATAGCAATGCAAAAGAGAACGATCTGTACGCAGAATCTAGGAATGCTCTCTTCGGCTCATCCATTGATCAGGTAAAAAGTGTTTGCCAAACACATTGCAACATTTTCTCATAGTAACAGAAAATGTATTTCTTTTTTTATTTGGTCATGTGGTGGGGTTTGTAGCAGCATCTCCCCGCGTTAATATTTCTACGAAGTATTGTTTCATAATTATATACATTGGTTTATGTAAGGCATACTGGGGTACAGGTTACATGAAGCTTACTATCATTTGCTTTGAGAAATGCAGACTAAAGGTGAAAGTGAAGGAAAGGGAGAGATACCAGAGGACGTATCCGAACCTCCCCATCCAAGGGATGTCCTAGGTCAACCTGCAATAGATGAAAGTAAAATACCACTGGTGGTTTTTTCAACTGCGGAAGCCGAGGGAGCACTTGGAACGTCCGGCAAGACAGATGAAGAGTGCAGCGTTGATTGTGAGTCATTCGTTCCAGCTGATTTATTGTCCTTTGCCTGGCAGATAGCAGGAGGCATGGTAAGAGGAAGCTGTTTGCAACAAAAGTTTGGAAACACCATTGCGCTGCAGCGCATCTTACTCCCTGTAGCATGCAATGTAGCACTTTCTAAAGTTCTTTGAAGAATAATATTTAAGGAACTTTAAAAAATTAAGTGACTATGAATGTTGTTACTACCCAGTCCGTTGCTGGTTACTTCTCCACATTATTTCAGGTTTACCTAGGTGGAATGGGGCACTTTGAAAATAAAGCATCTTGATTAATAACACAGTGACTTTGCCAAGTTGCAAACCAGGTCCAGCAGGCCAAGCATTGGGTCGGCGCGTCTGCCGCAATTTAATAAAGAGGCTCAATCAAAATTGTGACTAAATACTGTCGGAACTATGCGATCAATTTTATTGTCCAAAGGTGCTTCGTAGAGTATAAATAACGCCCAAAACGAGTACAAATATATCGCGGTATTTGTACTCCAAAGAACATCTGGAGAAATCCACAATGAAATAACAATTTGGCGTATTGGATAATAAATCTCTTCTTAGACGTTTTGTTGTGTAGCATCGCTGAGTATTTTGACTCGTTAATTGTATTTTGACTCGCCCTAACGGCTCGTCAATATACGGCACAACTCTAAAAAATACTCCGCGACACTACACAACAGAACGTTTGATAAGAGATATTTATTATCCAGCTGTGCTTGGTATAGTACAAATAACGCACTAACGCGTTTGTATTTTGACCAGCCCAATCAACTTAACGGCCTGCTCCCAGTTGGCTTGTTAGCTCAATTGGTAGAGCGCTGCACTAGTATCGCAGAGGTCAGTGGTTCGAATCCCGTACAGGCCTGATTTTTTTCAGGTCTGATTTTCGCTATTGCTTAAATAGCGCTATCTACTTCGAGGATCGTGCATCATATGTAAAAAAAGATAATGTAGTTTTACTCGTTGTTTTTATTTTGATTCGCCCTACGGGCTTGTCAAAATACGACACGACTCTTAAAAATACTCAGCGATACTGCATTCCAAAACGTCCGAATAATATATATGTAGCGCCCACAAAGTGATCTGTTCCTGCATGTTGGCGTCTTATGTATTGCCCGTTAATTTTACAAATCATGGTCGCTGGACGAGTAAATACTCATCAAATCCCGGGTGTTTAAATTGTCACCATAGCCCTGTTGTATATCGGTTGGATAGCTAAATCCAATGGATGGAGCTATGCAATGTATTATTCACTATCCTACGAATAATTAATAGCAAAAAGTTTTTGTGCCGTCTAACAGATAGAGATTTGTCCAGTAGATAGCTTTAGCTAACTTTCGAACAACCGGGGCCTGATAGCCAACTGTGATTGTTTCTTTTATTGAATCAAATATGTTTTAATTCTTCAGACTTATCTTTCTGGGAAAGGCCTCGTTCATAGAGATCTAGCGGCACGAAACATCCTTGTCGGTCATGGTAAAAGACTCAAGATTGCTGATTTCGGTTTGATGCGTGAAGTGTATCATGAAATGTATGAGGTACAGAAGCAGAAGAAACTGCCAGTTAAGTGGATGGCACCTGAGTCCCTTTATGAACAGATATTTACTTCTAAAAGCGATGTGTTAGTAACTTTTCCTTGTTTCATTACAAATTCAGTATCCAGTCATAAATTCTATTGACGGTGCATCATTTATTTATTGGCATATTAACGCATCTTTTTCTCTCATCTCTTTCACGCAATATTTCTCCATTTCATCTGAAAGGAACAACAATTCCGATATTCCTTTGTTATTTCTCTGCATCGAAGACCAATTATTGCCGACGGTTACCAAGGAGAGCCAAGTGTATTAGAAGGCTTCAGTTTATAGCTAATGCATCTCGATCCGGAATCGCGCGCGTAAACCTTTACCACAGCACATCTATACACAGGTCCACATACATTATTGTTATTATTCAATAACTTTTAATTCTTTTCAGGTGGTCGTATGGAGTGGTTCTGTGGGAAATTGCAACTGTTGGTAATAAGATCAAAATAGATTATACTGCATGCTTCATTTTTCGTTCACTTCTTCATTCCTTTTTAACTCTGTCACCGAGCTGCATACGATCATATAACTGAATCAATAAATACCAAGGACCCCTCATGAAGTCCTGCGCTCAGTCAGGTCCTAAACCTTTAATTATGCTTCTTCATTGTATTTATTTATTTACCTGTTTAGGAGGCTCACCTTATCCACTTCTGACTAATGCAGAACTCATGAGATTTATCAAGACCGGACACCGGATGGAGAAACCTGAATTGTGCTCAGATCTAGTGTACGTAACTTGCCTCTAACTTAGTTTCGAATGTCTCTAAGATTAGTCACAATGAAAAGAGAAGTATATCTCTTAGAATGATTTCATTTTTCTTCAATTTCCAAAATATTGTTAATCAGAAAAAGACTCCCCTTACTAACCTCGTATGTTCCCTACCTCACCGACGAGTGGTCTCCATTTCAGTAGAGGAATGATAGCTTGTTCGATCGAGAAAACTGATTTTTTTTTGTTGAACCCCTAGCTTTTATAGAGTTCTTCGATCCACTTCTTACGCTTTCTCTCTTTATAATTTTTGTGATAAGCTCAAGTGTATAACTTGTCTATTTAGCGAGAATTATTCGCGCTCGTTTCTTTGTTTATTTATTGTCTTTTAAAGAATTGCAGCTTTTAAGTATTAACTGTTGATTTGTAGAGTTGACTAAGGAGAAAGAGTAGTAAGCGGCGAACAGAGAGCACTAGGATTCTAGAACACAACTGCCATGTTTATTTCCACCTCGTGGTCTCACGTTACCTATGATAATTTATACTAATTATGACAACAAGATGAGATAGGCGATCAACGTTAACCATCCCTTTGTTCATAGGAGAGAAGAAAGCACTTGGTAAACAAACTCGATTTATTTATTTTCGGAATTTCTTTAGCTGAGGACTCTAAGGTTTCTTTAGCGCAAAAAGAGTTTTATCGAGTCAAACATTATTTGAATTAGATGCATGAAACTGCATGGAAATTTCAAGTCGTCACTACTATATTATTTTCGCTTTTACAAAGGGCTATTGCTGGAAAGGTCACCATAGAAACTCTCCACGATGGTCATTCTACATCACAAACTCAGTTAATATAACCTAATTACTTTTACTGAATGGATATCGTTTGTCGTTGACCCTTATAAGAAGTAATCCTCATTGATGTCCCCATTCATTCTAGTTATTCTTTGATGCTGGACTGTTGGAAACAAGATCTAAATGAGCGGCCGAGTTTTCAGGAGCTGGTTGGAAGACTGGAAGAGCTGATGAATCAGGAAGTTGAATACTTTGACTTTGACAAAGTGGACGAGTCGAAGGAATATTATCTGGTGCAAGAGGTCAAGACAAATGACGACGATTTGGATGGGGTTGATGATTTATAAAATTAACTGACAATGAAAATATTAGAACAACAGAAGCAGTGCTTTAAAAGTAAATCTTAGCCTTACAAGCCCATTTTTAAATCAAGCTTAATGAATTAACATTGTAAGCTTCAAGCAATCTCAAGCGCTCTCTTCCCTTGAATGGTTTTAAAAGCAAGAACGAGAGTCAAATGTTTTTTTCTTGGTCTGAGAAGTTAGGAAGTAATCTTCGAATGGATAAAAACTGTATGCTTGGACTGTGTCAGTGTTTTTGAAAAGCTTTGAGAGTACATCTAAGTTCTGATAAGTGCCTAAACCTTGGTCAGCCTGATAATAATAGTAATAATAATAATAATAATAATAATAAAAATAATACTAAGTTTTTTGGGTGTAGAATGTAGACTGAACTAGCATCCGTCATACTGACCATGAATGAGAAGCTATGTTACATATCTCAGAAGCACTCAGACATTACACTGAATGCCTGGACTTCAGCCTGGGTGAACCAGAAAGGATAGACAACACTTCCCTATGTTAACCATGAATGAAAAGCTAAGTAACATGTAAAATATCTCAGAAGCACTCAGGCATTACACTGAATGCCAGGACTTCAGTCTGGCTGACCCAGAAAGGACAGACAACACTTCCCTATGTTAACTATGAATGAAAAACTAAGTATGTCATATATCCCAGAGGTGCTCAGGCATTGCTCTGAATGCCAGGACTTGAGCCTGAGTGAACCAGAAAGGATAGACAACACTTCCCTATATGGAACATGAATGAAAAGCTAAGTATGTTATATATCTTAGAAGGGCTCACGTATCACACTGAATACCAGGACTTTAGCCTGGGTGAACCAGAAAGGATAGACAACACTTACCTATATGGACTATGAGTGAAAAGCTAAGTATGTTACATATCTCAGAAGTGCTCAGGCATTACACTGAATGCCAGGACTTCAGCCTGGGTGAGCCAGAAAGGATAGACAATGTAAAGATCCTGAAAGCTTAGGATTGAACAAGATTGAATATAACGATCTTTTAATGTCAGCCAACGTGTAGAACGTACAAACTACGTATTCTGAGCCCGCCGACTTGTCAGCGGTTGCCAATAATACCATACATTGTTACATGCCCTTTTTTTTTTTAAAAAGCTTTATTGTCCTATAGCCTGTAAAACAGTAGAAACGAATGACCATAAACAACCGAAAAAAATGACCGTAAATGTTCCATGTTCTTATGCTAAACCACATAGTCTTTAAGGTAAGAGGGTCTCTTGCTTGCCCTTCCTGACCGTGTTAGATACGGGGTGTCCTGACCTTTTGGAGAAACAACTCCTTTTGTAAGTTGTCTATGTTCCTGTTCACCTTCTGCATCTGGAGAGCCTTGTTCATCCCCTTCGTCTTGAGGTGTGCTAAGCGGGGTTAGCTTAAGTGTCTGCGATTTCGGCTCAGTACCCGCCGAGTATCAGTTTCTATTTCGTAGGATCTGGGTCTGTTGTCGCTCCGGCCAACTACTGTTGCCTTGCACCACAGGTACCTTTTGCTGTCAGGTTCTATCATCACTGCCTGTCCGGTGGTTAGTGGTGGAAGGTCTTTGGCCTTAGCATTGTAGTACTTTATTTGCTTATCTTTGATCATACTTCTTTCTCGGGGTACTGAATGGTTTAGTTTTGGCTACAAGAGCTTCTGAGACGTAGGCAAGAGTGTCTTTTCCCGACGGTTTAGTATCCTCTCAGCAGGGCTTGTAGTCATCCCCTGTGTAGGTGTATTTCTCAAGTCGAGCAGGGAAAGATAAGCATCCTCATGTGCGAACAGTGCACGTTTTACTAGACGTTTAGCTGTCTTCACTGCACTTTCTGACATTCCATTACTTTGCGGATGTTTAGGAGAGGATGTGATGTGTTTGAAGCCCCATCTCTTACTGAGGTTTTTGAACTCCTCTGATGAAAACTGGAAAACTCTGTCATGGGCCTCAAGCCAGCACCACTCCGTTTCCTTCAATGTTAATTGGCGTAAGGGCTCACACACTTCACTCTGTTTGGGAAAGAACTTACTTAGATAGTTAACAACGCCTAGGAATTGCTGCACACTTTTGATATCTGTAGGTCTGGGCATCTCAGTAATGGCACGAATTTTCTCAGGGTCTGCCTGTACTCCATTGGCAGTTAGTAGATGGCCTAGGAAGAGCCCTTCAGATTTCTTAAGCTGGATCTTATCTTTATTAAGTGTGATGTTTTGCTCTGTACATCTTTCCATTAGAGCTCGCATGTTTTTGTCATGGTCCACCACGGCTTCATGCTCTGTATCACCCTCTCCATAAATTAGGATATCATCATGCACTGATATCACACCAGGTAGACCTTCAACCGCTTCATGCTGTCGCCTTTGAAATTCTTCCGGTGCAGATGATATACCGAATGGCATCCATAGCCATCGATATCTGCCTGAAGGGGTGTTGAAGGTGGTCAGGTCGCCACTTTCATCGTCCAGACGAGCCTGCCAGAAACCACACTTCAAGTCAATTGTGCTAAAAACTTTGGCCTTGTTTAGCCTAGGAAGTATATCATCCATAGTTGGTATCGGGTAGTGGCTTCGTTGCAGAGCACTGTTTAGATCCTTTGGATCTATGCAGATTCGGATATCTCCATTTGGCTTTGGTGCAGTCACCATGCTTGAAGCCCACTGGGTAGGTTTAGATATGGGCTCGATAATCTCTAACTCAGTCAGTCGTTGGAGTTCTGCCTCTACCTTTCCTTTCATAGACAGGGGTACCTTCCGTGGAGGGTGTACTACAGGCCTCACAGATGAGTCAACAGTTAGGTGATAGTTGCCTGGCAAACATCCAATGCCTTCAAATACTTGCGGATACTGTTTCAAAAGCGATTCTTTGGTTACTACTGTCTGATCTACATTTACACTTTTAATGTTCTCTCCTAGCACTTTGATCAGCTCCATTTACTGAATAGCTTTGTTGCCAAGAATTGGAGGAGGGGAGCCTGGGAGAACTTCAAAATTAACCCGATATCTGCGACCATTCTTTGGGTTTGTCATCTTTACTTTGCAATGACCTACGGGTTTCACGGTTGTACCATTATACATAGAGAGTATTTTGCTTGTTTGTGTGATCTCTGCATCACAATGGCTACGCTGAAGGACCTCAGAGGTAATGACGCTGCAGGTTGCACCCGAGTCCAGCTGGAACTTAACGTCTGTGTTGTTGATACACATAGTTGCAAATAATTTTCTGCCGTAACTGTCCTTAACTGAGTATACAGTGTTTGAGTGAGTACTGAGCGTACTTATTTCCTCGTTGTGTTGACCTTCAGCAACATAATCATTATCATCATGAAAGATCTTACCTGCCCTTGTCCAGGAGGCTTGTTACTTGTGGCCTTTCCACAACATACAGCAAAGTGATTTGCTTCTTTGCAACGATTACAAGTTTTGCCATAAGCAGGACATTTAGCTTTCACAAGCTCATGCAGTCTCCCACAGTATAAGCCTGCTTTGGTAGGCTTTGACTCAGTGTGCTTGCCTGACTTGTGGCTTTGAGATGTCTAAAGCTTTCTTGGTCGAGTTGATTCTGCTTACACTCTCAGTGTTATCAAAGGACTCGTTCCGTTCTTTTGACAGTTCTGAAGCCCTACATATGTCGATGCATTGCTTTAGGTTGAGATTAGGCTCTCTGAGTAATCTCTCTCTTAGAGTGGAGCTGGATAATCCACAAACAATTCGATTTCTGAGTAAGGAATCTGCGAGTGTTCCAAAGTCACAGGTTTTTTCGAGAAGTCTCAATTCTGGAAGGTACTTATCAAAGGTTTCTCCTGATTCCTCGTTCCTTGTAAAGAACTTATGCCTCTCCACGGTCTCACTCTTTTTTGGATCACAGTATTCTCCAAATTTCTGAATTAATTCATCAAGTGTTCTGTCTTTCTCGGTTTCGAACTGCAAAGTCTCGTAGATTTCTCGGCCCTTTGAACCGATCGATAAGGTACAGAAAAAGCTTTACCTTTCTCTCTGTTTCTTCTGTTTTGGTTGCTAAGTCGAGGTAGAGTTTATTTTCCTCCTTCCATTTTTTCCACGCGTAAGCCAAATCGTGACTTTCAAAATCAAGATTTTCTGGCGGCTTTAGCTGATCCATCTGATCCTTTTCCACCAAATACAATATTCACTGGTTGCAGATTAATTCGGATCCCACTCCTGACACCATGTAAAGATCCTGAAAGCTCAGGATTGAACAAGATTGAATATAACGATCTTTTAATGTCAGCCAACGTGTAGAACGTACAAACTACGTATTCCGAGCCCGCCGACTTGTCAGCGGTTGCCAATAATACCATACATTGTTACAGACAACACTTCCCTAGTCTCCTTCGCAGCCGCTCGGGCCGGAGTCACGCAACGCTCCCCGTCCCCACGCGGCTGCTTCAAACCGACATACATTCCTTTCTCTTTGTGTTGCGCTTTTGTTTGGCCGGACCAATGAAATAGTTGTCATTGTATACGCTGCACCAATCACACGAGAGGTCGTGTTTTCTTTCGCGGGAAAACCCTTGCGGCATACAACGTGCTATGGAAGAGACGCCTAAGAAGATCGTGCAAAGCAATAATAAGTGTTTTATTTGTTCATCTGTCCCTACCAGTAAAAATAAGATCTATATATTTGGTAAAACGTCCACTGATTTAGCTGGACTAATTCGATCGTCGCTGGAATTTGACGTAAATAAATACCACGAGGACAGTAATTTGTTTGTTTGCCGACGGTGTTTTCAGCAGTTAACTAAATACGAAAGAGCAGCGAAAAAACTGCGAGAAATCAAACAGGAACTGCTGTCTGCTTTTAGAAATAGAGAGCAACTGAGGGAAAAAAGACTTGGACGCAATGAAAACAGAGACGATCCGGAGACGATCAACAGTGGAGATGTGCGAGTGAGTGCTGCAAAAAGTCTTCGGTTCTCTACGGAAACTTCACATGTTTATTCCGATCCTGCCGCTTGTACTTCTTATGCTACACCGCTAGCTCAGTCCACTCCTGCTCCATCAAGCAGACAAGCATTCCTCTTTACCGGAATTTCACCCATTCAAACCAAGAATAGTGCTTTTTCTGACAGTCAGGGTGATGTTCATGGCGATCCTTGCAACGTGTCCACGGGCTACCATTTGTCAAAACCTGGATGCTCTGATAGCACCATTGTGAAGTTACATGTACATTATCCGAGTAAAAACTTGAACAAAACCCTAGTTGGCTCCCACCAGACTCTTGGTAAGGCATTAGCTCACGGAGTCCCTTCCCAAATCGCTAAGGCTGTCATGAATTGCCCAACAGTGCGAATTCATGTCGTTTCAAGTGTAATAAAAGCTGTATCAAAGGAAGTATCAGGGTTATGCGGCAAGAGCAGGCCGTCATTGCTTAGAAAAACAAGCAAGGAAGATTTGCAGAATTTTGATCTTCAAAAGTTGTGCGAAGAATGGCAAGAAAGAGCTCCAATATTTTACGCGTTCCTGTTGAACAGTGCCAGCCGACCAAAGCCGGCAAACCGTAAAAGCACTTGGTTTGGAAGTGTTGCACTTGCAGGATCGATACTCTTGAAACAAAGAAATCGTGAAATGAACGCAACTGCTGCTGTGATGGGGATTTTGCTGAAGAGCAAAGCTGCTGAGGTAAATTTGATCCCATAACGTCTATACTGTTTTTATCGGGCTGAATCGAAGTGGGTCAGTGGAATCAGAAGGAAGGGGAAGATGATATATTTTTAGAAAATTTAAATACACATGGTTTTCAGTGTAAAATTATGTAAAAAATTGTGTTTTAATTGTATCCTTGGTTCATAGTGTTTTTTGGTTTTAAACTGATAACAAAGGAAACCATAAAGATAAAATTGGAAAACAACATGAACTATTAATATCTCTGTTTTCCAATATTGTTAGATACTTTCTTACAATGTTTGTAAACACAGCACCAAATACACTGTACAAGCCAAAACAGTTTCATCTCACGAGGATAAAGTTATTTTTAAAACATTAATTTAGTCTTGCCCCTTGTGTACAGTGAATGGTTGTGTTAACAAACACTCAGTGTGCTTAGGTCATTATTAATAATATTGTTATTGGCACAATTGATTGCCTTAATTGAACTTAACAAGTTCAAACTTTATGTGGCAGTATTTTGGCCTACCTGCAAATAGCCACAGCTACATGTAATCTAGGTGGCAAGAGCAAAAAGATCTTATTTCTACACTTACATGCACTTGATATTCTTCTATAATAGGCTACTATTTCCAGGTTCAACAAGCTCAAACTTACTAATTCCAACTCAAGCATACTTAGTAAGCTTGATGAACTGGGGAAGGATCACGATGCAGATCTAATCACTACCAGAGACCAGATTTCAGAAGAAAATACCACCCTAATGAGAGTAAAGGAGAGGATTTCAACAATTAAGGAAAACCTTGGAATGGCTGTAATCACCTCACCTGCATTGCTGGCTGCCACACGGGAGGAGCATGAATTGAAAAAGTCTTTTCATCCTGGATTTGTCATATCCTTTGACAACCTTGACTTTCAGGTTAAGAGGAGGAATATGACTAAGGATAACCAGAATCAAGACTACCACTGGGTCAACCACCAAATGGTGGAAAACCGAGTTTCTGGCAACTCCCTTGATGTCAGAAAACCTGATCCTGAAGATATTGTAAATATCCCAAACACCAGGTTTCTTCCCAATTTGTACAATCAGCATAATCAACGTTTGGACTACATAATTTTGACATCAAGAATTTTAGTATCATACTTCGAAGTCTTGAAGCCACTGCAGGATGCCTGCATATTCCACATACCACATATATACACTAGGGAGATGTCTCAGAAGTCCAAAAAGGTATGCATTTCATCATTAAATGTTAATTCTTAGGAGTAAAGTAAACTTGGGAATTGTGGGGTCATTACTTTTGAAGTTCTATAAACTTTCATAAAATAATACTAATAGTATCACTGAAATGATCTTATTGCATAAATTAACCCATTTGCTGGCTGGAAAATATAAACCTGTTGTTTGTAATTTCATGCCTCTCAGTTCAAAGTGAATGCTTAATGTCTGTTGGAATGTTTTCTATTAAATACAGTTCCTAAGAAAGTGTACACTGTTAACTTTCTCTCTAAAATATTGTATTTCCAACGGATGTTTGTTTCTCCCAACAGGTTCCCCTTGGACTTATATTCAAGGATGAGAATGTTAATGAGGACATGCTGGAAATTTTGCAAATGTTCCACACCTATCTCCCCAACTCTAGTGATGCAGCCATTGGAGTGGATGGACAGCTGTTTTCAGGTGACCAGTTGACTGTGGAGAGAGCTGTTAATGTAATAGCTTCAGTGGCAAATGGACTAACACCACAGGATCGCTTGGATGGGATTCACTTGCAACTTGGGGATTGGCATGCCTCAGTGAAATTGCTAAGTGTAAGTGTCCATATTGGTGTACTTGAATTACAGTCAAGTCCATTTAAAACACAATGGAGGGCCAATTATTATGATCTGGTATGCACGTCAGCAGATATGCTTCACTTCTCATTTTTTACTTACCAAATTGATGAGGGAATATACACCATAAAGGTGAACTTCTGAAATTCAGAGCTATTTGTAAATGAAGAAGCAAATATCCAGATAACTTTTGCTGAACTCTCAGAAAAAGATAATTCCCCAACAACTATTGTTTAAAGCCATGTTTTGTTCATCTTACCTAAATCTTTTATCCAACATCTGGGGTGCTTAGCTCAAAAGCTACATGTATAGTCCTCTTAATTCACCTCCCACTTTCTTTTTTTTTTTTTTACTTAAGGAAATACTCTGTAGACTTCATTTTATCTTAAAGTGTGAATAAAATGAAGGGAACTGCACTATGGCTAAGACTGTAATAGCATGTCTTGACCATGGACAGCATTATTATTTATTTAGGTTATTTGTTTTGTTGTTTTTAGTTGATCTATTCAAGATTTTATAGTGGCTCTTCAGCTGTTGACCAGTGTACCATGTTTGCGGACCGTACAGTGATAAACAGGAGGAATGTTTGCAGTGATGTCAAGTCAGCATACAGGGCAGACAGGGATCTCCTATCAACAGTGTTGAAGTCCAGGGTTATTGCTGCTGCCATGAATGTGTTGGGACTTGAGAACAAAACAGGGAAACCATCCAAGTTTGTTCTTCCTCCCAATATTGAAAACCTCCAGGAATCGAAGAAACTCAAACTGCTGCACGAGCTTGCAGCCAAGGTGGTTGATGGTTTCATTTTTCAAGACAGTAGTCATTTGGTGGACCGCATCCTGACTGCTGAAGAAAAACAGCAGGTGTTGCAACAGCAAGAGCTGACAGATGATGACAAGTTTCCATGTAGGTTTCCTGGATGTAATGCGAAATACAAATACAAGAAGAGGAGGAATACTCATGAACTTTCTCATGATCCACCATTTGTTGCTGAGGAACCTTCTGTTGAGCTTACCACTGCTATCCCTACACCATCCTTAGACAAACAACACAATGTTGATGATGTCTACAGTTATAACTGTGCTCTCATGACTGATGCCATGTTATTTTTCAATTTCCTTGACGCCATAAAGGAAGGTGACGGTGCACGAGTCATGCGGCAGTATAAATACTTTCTTCTCTACTGTAGAGCTGACGAATCAAGAAGCACCAAATATGCACTTGAGATTTTGTACCAGTTCTTCTTAGTTCATGCCTTGTTGTCAAAGAGGGACAGGGAGAGGTTTATTTGGAACCGATTTGTGAACAATCATGGTGTGAAAGGGGGAAATATCCCCCTTGACGAAGACATGGAACACAGTAACAATTTTGTTAAGCAAGGGATAAGAAATTTGGGGCCTAATTTGACAGAGTCTGCAATTTCGCGAGTGTGCAAAGCAGAGAATGCAACACGCACCATTTTAGACAAACTTGATGGCAGTTTGAACAGACAAACCCACTCAGGCAAGCATCCAGAAGGTTCACCAGATAAAGACATAGAAGAACTTGTCAACAGGGCAGTTGACCTGGATGTTTTCACAGAAACTGATGGGCGACACTACCAAACGTTCAATGACTTTAAGAGGGACAGACTTGAAGACCTGGATCTATCAAGTCTGTATAAATGGATCAACAAGCACAAAAGGAATATCCAATTGGGCTCACGTGCTAGATGAATTATTTTATTGAGGAATCTTTCTTTCAAAGCCCAATCCTTTCCCCAAGGTATTCCCCAAAGTAGCAGTTTCATGGCTTTGACTTTAGATCAGTAATAATATACACTTAATGTATGGTTCCTGGGGAAACAGTTTCTGTTTTCCCGAGTCCTCTGTCTTGGGAAACATCAGAACTAAAGGGAAAACAAACTAACTAGTTTCCCAAGGGACCATACATTAACTGCTGGCTACCTCAACGTTTTCCAAAGTCTCTTAGGGCTTCATTCCACTCACCCCTTCAATTAATAATATTCGATAAGATATTAGTCCACGCCAGTCCAAGCGGCTGCGAAAGGAGACTAATAAGATCAAGATTTTATTGAAAAAAACAATAAATTAGAATGAAGAACACATGATTACTAACATTTTATAAAATTGCAAAATGCAAAGGATCTAATTTGATACAGATCCTAAATTTAGATGTTCCAGTTTCATAGACCCTGGCTTTAGGCCAGCAATGGAAATCCACAACTGTGTGTGGGTGAAAATATGAATTTCTAGTGTGTGTTACCAGTAGGTGCTTGATTAACTTCAACTAAAGTGAAAATGAATGACATAATTGGATTGGCCAGAACACAAGGCCACATAATTGTTATCATCTATATGACAATACTAAGTAAAATCCTCTATTAGAATCTCTTACAAAAAAAAAAACAAACAATATTCTACAATGTTGTAAAAAACCTTTTATTTTGGGGATACGGTGGAGAGGTTTAGGGTACTGGAACAATCCAATAATTTACTAATCTTGAATAGGGTCAATTAAATGTCCACTTAATATTAATTACTTATTAATAATACATCATAACACACCAGATGTTCCAGCAAAAGCTGTAAGCAAATCATTGTCATCATCAACAATGTCTACATCAGATGAATCATTGGGTTGATTGCCAAGGAAAGAACTTGTATCCATCTGGGAAAGTGAGATGTTGTCCATGACCATTTCAAACAGTTCATCATCAAGTAAAATATCACTCCATTTGTCAAGTTGATCCTCACTAAAAACAACATTGTCGTCATCATCATCATCATCACCATTGACATCATAAGCATCATTGCTGTTGAGATTTGTGTCATGAAAAGTTTCACTAATTACTCGGACAATCTCTAGTGCATGCCTTGTATGCCAGATTTCCACTGTTCTGTAAACATCAGACATTTCAAATATGTGCTCCAGGTTATCAAGAACCTGTGAAATTTGAAGATCTCCAAATCCTAGCATAAATTGAATGTTGGTCAATGTCCTGAGATTTGCTTTTGCAGCCATGCCTACAAGATCAACCAAGAGTGACTTGTGATACTTTATCAGGCAACTTTTTACATGCTCCCTCTGTAGTGGTTGAATATCTCTTGTCCTGCCTGAACTTGTGCTACTCTTTGCATCTACAGACACAGGATATTGAAGTGAAGTTTTGCATTCTGGCAAACCGCAGTCACAGTTATTAGCGCAATTATCACAGCAGAGATGTTTCAGTAGAGGCCTCTCATTATCATTGTCAAAGTGTTCCAGAATTGCTTTTCTTCGACAATCAGTTAATTTAATAAACAACTTAATGTCTCCCTCCACGTGATTCAAAAGCATGCCATTATACAACAAAAATGAGCTACTCTGATGGCCATCACGCCCAGCTCTCCCAGTTTCTTGAACAAAGGCTTCAATATTCTTTGATGGCCCATAATGGATGATCCTGTGAACAGCTTTGCAATTGACTCCCATGCCAAATGCTATAGTCGCAACTAAGACCCTTATGATCCCATCCTCGTGCTGGAAGGAGATCAAAATGTTTTTCTTGTTTGAGGCAGGGGTGCATGAATGCAACATCTCTACTAAGGGCAATTTTTGACCAGTGCTTGTCTTCTCAATGAAAAGGTCTTTCCCTAATAGTCCTCTTAGCATTCCATAGATAATCCCACACTGTTTTATGGTCTGACAGTAGATTATGGTCCTGTCACACTTATCTTTTAATTTCCTGATGTCTTCTACAAGCCACTCAAAGAATAATTCAAGGTCACAATCTTTGTTCATCTTTGTAACTGAATAGGTAAGATTTACCTTGTTTGGACTTTCTTTAATGTCAAATGGATTCTGCATTAGGAGAACTTTTTTGATGGTGTCTTCAGTTAGCTGTGTTGCTGTTGCAGTTAATGCAACCATTGGGGTATTTGGAGCAAGGGACCGCAACTCATACAGCTTTCCATAGCAATGACGAAATGCAGCCATCTTATTGCTTTGGGATGTCCCCCTGTATAAGAAAAACCAATAACCATCAAAAATTTAAACTGCAGCAAAACAATGAAAAGGATGGTATTTGATCAATTTGCATTGCAAAGCAAGATTAAAATTTTATAAGTGGAGTGCTAAGCAGAAACTTTAAGCATATATATATATATATACAGACTCCACTTACCACTGCCTTATTACGTGGGCTTCATCGATGGCCAAAGCACATAATTTTTTGGAATACACAGAATTTCCAAGCATTGTTCTCCACCGTTCGTTTTGAATCCAAGCTTCTGGGGAGCCAAAGACAACAGAAATCTTTCCCTTTTCTATCAAAGTCGCCTCTTCTTCAGTGTAAGAGCTAATGTTCGCCGCTGTAACTCCCTTGCCTCTCAAATATTCCACTTGATCATCCACTAGAGTGAGCAAAGGCGACACAACAACACAAATGTGGCCTAGCTGACTTGATACGTGGTCGATGACTAACGGCAAAGCTTGAAAAATCAGAGATTTTCCGAAGCCAGTCGGCAAATTAACGAAAATATCCTTTTTCCTTTCAATTAACTTCGATATTGCTAATTGCTGATGCGAATTTAAAGCCTGTATGCCGAATTTTGACGCTACAAGATTGAAAGCTTCTTCGAGATCCGCCATTATCTGATACATAAAAGGAGCCAGGTGATTGGTTGAAATTTAACGCGCGAACATTCGCAAGAAAATGAAAGCCAAACATTGATTGGTTCATTTCCGAGAAAGGAATGTATGTCGGTTTGAAGCAGCCGCGTGGGGACGGGGAGCGTTGCGTGACTCCGGCCCGAGCGGCTGCGAAGGAGACTAACACTTCCCTGGATTGACCATGAATGAAAAGGTAAGTATATTGTATATCCCAGAAGCACTCGGGCATTACACTGAATGCCAGGACTTCAGCCTGGATGAACCAGAAAGGAAAGACAACATTCCCCTCTATTAACCGTGAATGAAAAACTGAGTTTGCTATATATCTCAGAGGCCCTCAGGCATTACGCTGAATGCTATATTAATCTAAGAAATATGAAAAATAAATATATATCTCAGAAGTGATCAGGCAACACTAAACAAGAGATTATTATACAGGATTAAACTTCAAGAAAATAGATTTCTTTAAAATAAAACAATGTTGACTCTGCCATACTACAATGGGTGCACACAATTTAAAAATTCAAATGTTATACATTGCATGCAGAGCACATAAATTTACATCACATGGTTCCTCTTCAAGGAGAGAGAGCAAGTCATCTCTTAGCCTCTCCCATCTGAAACAGACAGAAAAAAAAAACAGTGAATTTAGTTTCCACCTTTATAATCCAAATTTATCACATTTCTGCTGGTGACTGTCTGTCAAACTAAATATTCCATGTGAGATTTAAAGACATGGGTTCCAAATAGAAAGTGAAGTACCATACTGCAAGCTGGACTTTTTTATGCATGTCAATACAGAAATGCAGAGTTGTACCTACCCCCCAATATTTGCTTTGCTCTTTATGAAACACTCAGCACAGGCTTCCCCACGAGGAACATCAGGATAGGCACATTCCTATAAATAAAGTGCATGTATAACTTAATAATGAATTAACTGGGCTAAAGTCATATAATGTTCACTACTATAGACCACTTTCCTATATGGCTGCCGGATTAATATTCTTTTGTTTAAATTTAAATTAGCCCCTCTGGCCTCGCTTGAGATAATGTATTCTCTTGAATTTTGTACTGGAGAACGAGGCCAGAAGGGCTAATTTAAATTTAAGTCATTTTCTAGAAGTTTTCTATTTTGAAATATAACTGAATGTTCAGTTCGGCGTTGAAAGCGTATTGTTGGTCGAGTCTTGCTAGTCTCCGTTTTGATTTTAAGCGAACTTATTTTATCGATCAACTACAGATATTTCATCACCTCTCCTTCTTTGAATTTCTGCCGGAAGATGGCAGAAACAACTCCAAATAGAGAGGCGGTGGCCACTTTGTTGTTCTGAAAATATCGGCCATCCAAGCTTCCGCCATTTTTCAAATCCGAAAGCTGGACCATATATACAAAACTCGCTTGGAAAATGTGCCACTAACAGGCTACTTCAGAAAGACTTGCTGACCTTTATGCCCCATTTCTTGAAATTTAAGATAAACCTTTCCCTTGGCTTATCTGTAGAATGAGAATGCAGCAATTCAACTCTTCGAAGTTCCAAGGGATCCATAACTGCACTCGACCGCGGGAAACTAAACTTTCCCGCTTTTGTCTATGCATATTAACATGAAATCCAATCTCGAAGTGTCAATAGGCCGATCCAGCCCCTAAAAAAAAACAGGCTTATTTGCACCCAGCAGGAATAGAGATCTATTGTACAAATTCAATTAGCCTGCGGAGCAGGCGTTCTTGTGGAGTTCGGGCGAAAATTAGGACTTTGGGCTTTCTGTTTTATTTTCCAGACCGCGCGTAAAATTGAGCGAGGCGAACAATTAGAAGGTGAGGGGAGGGGGAGAGGAGAGAAGGGAACGCCTGCCAGCAGCACTTGAAAATTTGAATAACCCGTTCGCTCACGAACGGGCAATTCTGATTGGTCCAGTATTTTTATTGACAGCAGAATGTGAGGTCAGTTTGTTATGTATCACATCCAATATGGCGTTTAGCGAAGAAGAGATAGATCTTACGTTGAACGATTCTTTAGCTACTTTTGATGTCTTAGAGAACTTTGTTTTAAAACAAGAACAGCAAGATGCCATACGACAACTTTCCAGAAATAAAGATGTGTTGGCGGTCTTACCGACAGGCTTCGGTAAAAGCATTATTTTTAGATTTGGTGTGCGAGTCAAGCAGCTTCTCACGAAGAAACACTCAGTTGCATGGTTGTCGTTTGCCCTCTGAAAAGCATCGTTGACGACCAGGTTGTCAAGGCCCAAGAAATTGGCTTAAAAGCAACAAGTCTTTCGGTATGTTTCTCTTTGATGAAGCTGGATCGATATTCTCGCTCATATTTAAGCATTTTCTTGATTTCGGTGTTGGTGGTTTGCACATACGAGCGACTTTATTCCTCCCCCATGCCGGGCTAGATCTGTTTGGCGTATCTAATTGCCGCTTATTTGCACTTTTGGGCTTTTCTGGATTTTTGCATTGGTCATTTGCGTTCTTGAGGATGAATGCGTGTAGCTGTCCCAAGTTTCTGACTTTCCTAGCACGCGGATTGCAACAGCGATCGGATAACTGTTCGTTGTTTTGAATGAGTTCGATGCCACTTCCAGCACACACGTCTGATAAAATTACCCCAAAAGCATCACTTCTCTTCGATGCTCTGAATAAATTTTCTGATGACAGGTATGAGCCGTATTTAACTTTAAAACTACAGCCGCAAAATCGACAATTCTCGTTAGGCGACATGTGAACACAAATTTTGACACATGTGATTTCCCTTCGAATAACAACAAATTTTGACAAACAACGGTAGTGAAAATCCACTTCCGTCGCGCCACCTGATTGGCCAATTGTTTGCGCATTATCGTTACTCGTGCATATCCAATTAGGAGGCGTTTTTCAAATTTTCAAGTGCTGCTGGCAGGCGTTCCCTTCTCTCCTCTCCCCCTCCCCCCACCTTCTAATTGTTCGCCTGACTCCATTTTACGCGCAGTCTGGAAAATAAAACAGAAAGCCCGAAGTCCTAATTTTCGCCCAAATTCCACAAGAACGCCTGCTCTGCAGGCTAAAATTCAAGCAATTACTCAGATTACTGTGAGCAATTATCGCAAAAGGCTGTGAAGGCGATGATGGAAACTTAGCCGGTTTATGACGACACTCCATAGCAACCACCCTTTTCGAATATTTGAACTTCCGTTTACCTGAGGCTGAAAGTTTGGATGACCTGTAGCAAGAAGCAAAAAATGGTGTAAGCTTACGCTGATTGTTATTCCAAACTTTCACAATGGCTGTCGTGAAAAGTTTGCACGTGCTCAGTCGCTGGCACTGATTTGTGGAATGTCAAAGGAAGTATTAACCGGCGTCGTGTAATCGAGCCTTCACAAACAATGATGTATTTAATCAAATGGTCGCTAGTAAAACCGCATGCATAGATTAACACTATGATTGTCGAGCAAGCCCATGTAACAGGAAATTAGTGGCCACGAATCACTGAAGAATGTGTAAAACAAAACTGGAACTTTATCAAGTTAGCTTAAATTATCTTATCACTCCGGACTTACGTATCTGGGTGTGTATATCCGTAGCTAATAAAACAAAGCAATTTGTAACTCAAAAAATGATGGGATTGAGATAGGTCGTAGAGCAGAACGTGCTTGTTTGTTTGTTTGTTTGTTTGTTTATTTATTATTATTTTATAGAGCATTACAAGCAAATTTACACAACCCGCATATAGCATTAGCTAGTCTTGGCGGGTATTAGTAATAAATAATTAAATACTATACATTGCAAACTAAAGAAGTTTCACTACCACAATAAACTAAAGAGATTTCATTACTACAATATTATAGGGGTTATAAGCCATGCATTAGTTTACTACATTATAAGCTAAGAGATACGTACAGTTGTCATACAGATTAAATACAATAAAATTACTAGTGAGTTAAGACAAGACAAATACAGGCAGAGCAGACTGGAAAGTAGAGAGGAGAGAATTGTGATATACGGATGCGAGCGAAGTACTACAGTTATAATTTTCGATAATCATTGGTATTGAATTTCAATATTAGTGAATGGGCGTCAACATAATAGTCTCAATCCCAAGTATAGCCTGTCAAAAGCAACTTATGAATTTTCCTTTTAAATGCTCTTTTCGTGAGCTTACGCAAGTCAGGGTTTAGACAGTTTCATAAACTCGTACCAAACGCAGAGAAAGACTTAAATTTCATTTGCAATCTAGATTTCTGTACATAGAAATTCTCTCTAAAAGAAAAACGCGTTTTATATGTATGGACGTCAGATGAATTAATAAAAAGTTCGCGAATATTCCTAGGTGTAGAGCTAGTGTAATGTTGGATTGTGAAGAGTAAAGTCAAGTTAACCGAAAGTATGCAGTCCAAGTCTGTAGAACCAGCGTGTGCAGAGTTTCCTCATAGCTAACATAAGTGAGAAATTCTGCGAACTTGGCAGAAGATAAATGAAAAGCAAAGCTGTAGAGGAATGTTTGAGGAGATTTTGAGCAAGAGCAAGATATCTAGCAAGAATCAAACAATCAAACCCCTGCAAGACTAATGATAAACATGGCGGCTTCAAAACTAATAGATGACAGAAAATAGCCTTATATAAACTTTGTAATTTTATGCGTAACTAGATCTCATGAGGGGTGGGAACATTTCGCTGACCCCCAGTCCGTGGACTACCCTCGATGGACTACCCATATGGACTACCTAAATGGACTACCCATATGGACTACCCTAAATTACCTACCTTCACGCGAGTGAATAGAGCGAAAAGAGGGACTTCATTCTCTTTTGTACCAGACGCGTTCAACCGGCGACAACCTGTTAAAAATAAACTGATATATTTCCACGATATATTTCCACGGCTGTTATTAAAGAGAAAAAAAATGCTTCGAGAATCTACCAGGACTGCTTGATCGCTCTTGACAGACGCACGGTTGGTGTTGTTGTGTAGCTTTAGTTTAAGCTTCAATGTACTGCTCTAATCGTCTGAAGATCGCAATATCCGTGAAAATAACTACACTGTAGAGCTGGGCCCAGAGATATTTCCTAGAATATAAATATTTCCTGCTGACATAGCAGGAAATAGTTACACTTACCGACAAAGAAAGGCAGGGGCCGCACTAATACATTTGGTGTTTACATTGGACATAAAATCTGTCATCGCGTGCTTGCGACAAGTGCCACCCTTTTGTCGCAACCAGACATAACTATGTTCGAAGGATCTAAAGATAAAAAAAGCCGATGTCCTACCTCTCGAGGATAGCCAAGCTTATAAGACAGTGACAGCAACAGCCAAGCTTATAAGATACAATATTGTAAATTCGAATTACTCACCACCCTTCACGCGCGATGAATGAATAAAGATCAAAGGAAGAACAGCTGACCAGCGGTATTAAGAAAACAAAATGGCGACCATCTATTATCGATCTCTGTTTTTTTAAAGGTAGGTAATCTAGGGTAGTACATATGGGTAGTCCATATGGGTAGTCCATATGGGTAGTCCATTTAGGTAATCCATCGAGGGTAGTCCATGGACTGGGGGTCAGCGAAATGTACCCACCCTCTGGTGTTCAATAGCTAAAATATAGAACAATTGTTGAGCGAGTAAATGGTAGTTAAATCAGAGTTAATGCTTTAGTATTAATTCACAAGCGGGGAACCCTGCCTTTAGAGATTACAAGGAAACCTTAAAGTCTTTTATTTGATTCATATAATCTACGATGGGTAAGGTCATTCGAAAGCTATTACATTTTTCGTTATTAGACAATGCGTTAAAGAAGTTAGTACCATTCGGGTTGAAAATTTATTACATTTTGCGTTGAGTGATTTGTTACATTAGGCGTCGATATTAAGGCATTTAATTTTGCGTTAGCTTTACATTTTGCGGCGATTATTACATTTTGCAGCGTATCATTTAGACTTGCTGAATCAAAATTGTAAAATAACCCTCGAAGGCCATCTTAGGTTAAAAGTTTAGAATATGTCTTCAAGTCAGTTAAAAATGGCATTTTCGAAAAACAACCATCCGGAATAATTATGAATGTGAAAAACAGGGCATCAGAGTGTCGTCGGTTGGATTCGAAAATATCGATCTAAGGAAACCAATCAGATCTGCATGAAAAGCCAAATAAGAAACCTACTTAAAACAAGGTTTTGAGTAGATCTGATGAGACCTGACGTCGGGCACAAGAAAACATTGGACCTAATCACTTTATTATTGTCCAGCCTGCTTGTAACATCAGATAAACGTCACTCTGAATGCCAAGCTCTATTGACAGTCAGATATTATTTGCATAGATCATTCTCCTCCTTATTTTCAGTTTCATATTTCTTTTTCAGTTGATATCGCTGATATTTGAAAGACCGCTTGATAAGACAGACTCCATGGGTGATATGCTACCTTCTAGTGTTCGTAATAGACCCAACCGGCTCAATTAATAATATTGTGGTGTGCCATTCAAACTCTTGGGTAATTACGCCTTGGTGCCGCTGACCTCGCAGGTAAATCGTAATTTCATATTCGTGGAAGTGGTATATCATTATTTCAGCACTCAATCATCCTAAGAATTAGTGGACTTGGAAATCACTTCGAATAGTAGAGGTGAACACGTACTCACGGACGCAAGGAATTGCGTGAAATGGATATCTGCTGTCCAATAGATTATTCCTCGGTTAAACGTTAGACCGGAAAATGGTAATTAGGACGTAGGCCACATTTTCACCACATTTTATCGCGGTTATACAAAAGATTCAATTGAAGACATCTTTTAAGATGTATGCCTTTTAAATGAAAATGTACCACCTCTTAAAGACCCCCCAATTATGTTCATCTAGAATATTTAAACATAAAACTCTGATGAAAATATAGTCATCACTTTGGAAGAAGGTAAAGTATGCTTAATTAACTTTTTGCTTAAAGGGAAGGTACGGTCTAGAAAAAGTTTATCACAATTAGAAGACTTTTTCCTCAGGAGTTTGAAAATAACTGCCATTTTGTCCAGTTTTCTTTGTGTTGGCGACAACAACGCTTTGAAGTTGCCCATTTTTACAACTTCCGCGGTTAGAAAAACGCCATCTTGGATATTACGTCAGTTCCGACATATAAATAGTCAAAATTTGTTCGGCGCTTTGTCCTTGTTGACCTGTTTGACGTTTTGGGCATTTTTGCTATCTCTTCTACCAATATCGATTCTTGATTCTTAGGAGGTAACTTTCCTTTTTAAGCAACTTTAGGCTTTCGTGTTTCAGACGTTGGAAAAGAATTGTCTGCACTTCCTTTTAAATATTTCGGGACCATTGACTTTCAATTTACCACGAAAATGGCAGCTGCAAACAACCGAGCAACAACTTGGCTTTCCGTCATGTCGTCTACAAAATAATAATTAAAAGGATCGTTTAAATTACTTTATACTACGATAAAGAACCTTCAGATTATATTTTTCAAAAGCTATACCATTAAAAAAGGTTTAAGGTCAAAAGATCACGGTTATTTTTAATCTTCGACGATCACGCAATGTCAGCAATCAAAGCGTGGAGAGAATCGCAAATAATTCTTACCTTAGAAGTTTTATCTATCGTTCAAACTCACCAGGGTGTTTAGGAAATCTGTTAAACGTACACGTTTCCCTCTCTGACTGGAGATTACAGTCAGGAGTAAAGCACTCAATCATTTTACTAAGTGAGCATTGCGTTACACGACTCAAGACGCCATATTGATAAGTTTGTTTAGAACCTTCCAAAGCGCCTCCCTGGTAACTTGACGTCACGACTTCGGTACTCTATCGTTGAATTGAGGCGAACTGTCATGTGATTGAATGTCAAAATACATACTAAAATTCAAAAGGAAAAGGTGTAAGCCTCCACAAGCTACCGGAAAGTGAAATAATAAAGAAAGGTCAGCCGGCAAAAATAACCCGCGACGATGGCTTGCCGAACCCTGCAAAACCTCAGAACTGCCAAAACGAAGACTTCCAACGAGATGTACAGGCATGTAAGTTTTCCTTGCTGACCTTCGCTTCGAACTGAAAGCTATGCTTACCTTTTCCATATTCAACACAAATTTCAGTTATTTATTTTATGAACTTTTTCAAACCATTTTATTGTAAGCGAATAAATTGGAGCTCGAAATGGTGGTACACCGTGTGTGGTAAATTCTCAGTCGCCACCCTTGACCAAAGCTGATTTTCAACATCATGTGCCTTTCCAAGCACTGTATGAGTCCACCGAGTAATTTTTCTTTACCCCACTAGTCACATTCTCCTGCGAAAAAAAACTAAGTGACATTTAATACATTGCGAGCAATTAATTAAGACAAGCACGTTTGCGACAACTACAAATTATCGTTCGTCAGGCAGGCGCCCATATCTCACTATATCACATCGATTGGACACGATAAAAATGATATGAAAATGTTTATGTCTTCCAACTAACTGGAAAGATCAATGATATCCAGGTTTTTTTTTTTTTTTTTTTTTTTTAAAAAACGTTCGGCGGCAAGGTAAAAGGAACGGGATGTTCTGATGGTAACGCAAGAGTTTGAAGATAATGCAAGCAACGAGAAGAAGTTCATAGGTATTCCCAAACAAACTTTCGGAGTAGAAAATAATTTTCATAAATATCAAAAATCGGTCGGGTGTTCGGTCACACTTAAAAGACGAGGTTACCCATGCTTGCATAGTCTCCTTCCCAGCCGTTGTCTGGGCTTGTCACACAACGCTCCCTCCCAGGTTGGTGGGGGAGGAAGCGTTCCGTGACGAGCCCAAACAACGGCTGCGATGGAGACTAATGCTTGCAGGAAGTTCTAGAGTTGTGGGGTTTGTTCAGTGCATTACGCACAATTATTACGCTAATTACCATTTGAAATCTGTCAAATTGGATGGAATATGGCTGCCAAACGGTAGCAATATTTAATCCTTAAATTATTGATCTTATGTAGGCCATATATTTGTGAATTTAAACTTTTTGGATTTGAATTTAAACCTTTTTCATTTAAATTTAAACTTTTTGATTTTAATTTAAACCTTTTTATTTAAATTTAATCATTTTTTATTTAAATTTAAACTTTTTTTAATTTAAATTTGAACTTGCAAATTTTCATTTAATCTTCCTGGGGCGAGCGCGGCCAGGCCTCATTCTCATGTGAAGGACGGGAAGAGGACTAGGCTGTGCTCGTGGCATCATGGCGGCAAACAGCCAGTTGGATGTCGGTGAAGAAGTCGAAAGATTTTTAGCGTCTGTTTTCATGGAATCGAGGAAGTTAGATATTCAGAGAAAAGAAAAAGAATACGAAGAAGATTTTATGGCTGACTTGTTAGCACACCTTGACCTGCTGAGCAAAACTGTTGAGTTTTTGGCTGGAATTTTAGATTTGACTGATCTTGATATCCAGAAGATCTAAAAAACTTGGAAAAAATTGAAGACGTTTTCTCTGAAATCGAGAGAGAATTTATTACGCTTTATAACTTACATCAGGGGGTGTCGTTAAAACGCAATGTCAAGCTTCCGTCGTCTGTTTTAGAAAGTGAAGGTCCGGGTCGAACGAAATTCTATATTCCCAAAGAATTGCTCATAGAATTACCTGGTTTGAATTTCTCTTGGGCCACAATATCAAAAAAAAGTTTGGAGTGTCAAGATGGACTATTATGCGACGCGTAGCAGAATATGATTTAGGCCATTTGCAGAAGTTTTCTGATATTTCTGATGAAAGGATCGAAGATATCATCAAAAACTTTATTTCTCGTCATGGCTGTACTACAGGTGAGCCTTTTATGACAGGATATTTTCATTCTTTGGGTCTACATGTACATAGAGGTAGAATAAGGTCAGCTCTCAATAATGTTGATCCCCATAATACAATCTTGAGACGGGGAACAGTTGTATCTAGAAGAAAGTACTTTGTTAAATGGCCAAATTCCTTGTGGCATATTGATGGCCATCACTTTCTTATTAGATGGAAATTTGTCATCCATGGCTGTTGTGATGGAAAATCAAGAAAAATAATGTTTCTACATTGCAGTACAAATAATACACTCAACAAAATTACTTCAAGGAAGACCAAGATCTGTAGAAATCACTTAAGCGGGTAATTTGTAAGTTTCTAAGTTTGCATCAGAAATTTGTCAAACACAATTGGAGACGAGTTTAATATGATTTCTAATTGAATTAAGTACAATAAAAGGTAAAAACATTGCAATGAAAAGAAAAGCTAAATTTGGGTTTAAGGTCATTGTATACTGCAGAGTACAATTTACGATAAAATTTTTCTCCTTTCGGCCAATCAGAATCAGGTAATTTTGTTGAGAATATCATGGGTTGGAAATTATTTGCAACAATTGAAAATTTCCAAATTTCCAAAAAAAATTATTAAAATGCTTTTATTCAAACTGCAATATTAACTGTATACATGACCAAGCTAGGTCACTATCTTTATGACCATCTAACTGATCAAAATTGTATTGAACTAGAAATGAAAACTGGAACTTTTTTCTAAACAATGTCCTCTTGTGGTTATCATGTCCTTATGAGGAAATAAATGCTGATTCCTTAGAATTTTAAATGACCTTGAACCTAACGGCACTGAACTACTAAATCATAATGTGCAGGAGTCAATCCCCACATGTTCTTACTGCATAGGTATTTTGTGCGTATTCTCTATACCAAGATATCTGCTACACTTACACAAATAAATGTCAAACAGCCTTAACAATTTAAATACACCTTATCGCATAAATGTTGGCCTTGGAAAAAAATAACTCTAGTACTTTAGCATGTTAGGAATATATTAAAATACAAAAGAAAAATAGGAACGCTTTTCTTTGTATTATTACTAATGTGCTAAAGTTCTATTTCTTAGACGACGTTTCTGCCAATAGGTGTAAGAAATTACACCTTTTACAATTACCCTTGTAAAATACAAAGTTATTCCATGATCAGATTTTCATGGTTCAATTGCCCTATAACACTATGACATGAAATCAAAAAATCCTATTGCTCCCAAGCAATGGAACTGAAATAGACGAAATGGACTTTTGGTTGAATGTTAACACAAGCTCACAATGCACTCATGTGACTATGATTCTCAAAAAGCTTATTCTTTGGGGTTTGTATTTTGATTTTGTGAGCCAAAAAAATAGTACAAAAATATCTTCATTGTTCTTGGTGACGACACATTCTCCTATCATGTTAAACTAGTACTAGTAGGGACCTTAAGCAACCACGACGGCGGAAGGCAACGAGGACGTGGTAAAACAAGAGATCTAATTGGCAGAACAATAGCTCAGCACGTTCGTTTTGAAACTTTGTACATTTCTTAGCCGTCCTATGCAAAACAACAACGTGAAATCGCCAAAATTTGCGTCGTCTGCGAACCGAAACCGCGACGGCAAATTATTTTCATTTTCATTTGGAACTCAACGCTACTTTTATACGTCATGCTGAAGTTGAGCTGTGGCGCCATATGAGACAGTAAGCTCCTGCAGCCATGTTTGAAATTCTGACTAAGAGTAGAAATTCATTTTTTAATCAGTCTTCCTTGGCGTTGCAGTCCTGATTCCTTAAGGCCCCTTGTAACTGATATGTACATCTGATTCAGACTCACTGTATGACACACCTCTAAAGTGTGTTTGACAGTTACAATTTGTTACATTATATCCAGACATTCATTTCTTTTGTTTTCAATAGTATCAATAACATTTAGTCCTGCTTTCATTATCGGAGAATACTGAATGGTAGTAGTAGTACTGAATAGTAGTAATAATCTTCTGAAAGATAGGTATAAAGACCATTATCGAGATATTTCTTCTTTATTTCGCAGTTCATAAGTCTGATCCACTCCTTTCTTGGTCCCCCAAGGTCTTTTGCCATCTCCCCTATGAACTCGACTTCAAAGGTCATAGTGTAATCTTTAATTCCAGCAAGCTCTGAGAGGGTTGTTTGCGAGAGGTTTTGTCGATCAGCACAAATGAAGTTAGTATTATCATAGGCTTCATCATATTGAGACTCGCTTTCAATGTCTAATTTTCTACCAGGGATGAGGCTCTTTTGTAGAAATTTTAATATTTCTGCTGGATCAGTGAGTTTTTCAGCGTCAATACCCTGAATCAGGGCACTCACTACTTCATGACAGTGGGGTGGTGTGGAAAATTCATCCCCTTTATCTTTCCCCATTTCTGCCCCTTTTGTGGTTGCATCTAGAGAAGAGGAACTGGATCCCTGCAAAGGATCATTGAGACCTTTTTCTGACTTCACAATGGCAGTGATAGAAATTTCGTCACTGAGATATTTTCCATCCACAAGGGCATCATCATAGATAAACTCAAATCCCTGCTTTATTTTGACATAAAGCAGTCCCTGACCAGCCATTTTCTTTACTACAGCATAGCTATATTCAGTGCCTGACCCAAGTTGGAGAGTTGAAATAGCTTTGTGTCTTACCTTGACAAATTCAAAATCATTCATGCCCATCAATGAGTATTTCTTCTTGAGTGAATCAAGAATCTTATTTCTGATAATGTTTTCGCCGTCCTCGTCAGTCAACATCAGCATTCCAGAAGTTAAAATTGAGTCCCACTTCAAATTAGGAGAGCAACCGTCGTCTTGCATTTCTTCATCTTCAAAACAGCAAAGGAGAGCAAATTCTATTGGTTTTTGCTCTTTTGGCTTCATTTTCTTTTCTTTAACTTGCTTATAATTTCCTCTAGATGCAGATCTCAGTCGTTCGCTTCGATTAAGACGTCGGCACAACCCAGAAGCCGAGCTCTCTCTTAGCATATTATTTGCTCTATTCAGTGTATCCTGAATAGAAGTCGAAGACACAGATTGAGGTGAACTCTTGTTAGTATCAGCAAGAATCTTTGATGCTTCATTAAGGAGCTTTGAAACTTTATCAAGGTCGGACGAAGAACTTGCCGTCATGATGCCACGAGCAGAGCCTTGTCGTCTTCTCGTCCGTCACATGAGAGTGAGGCTTGACCGCGCTCGCCCCAGGAAGAATAAATGAAAATTTTCAAGTTCAAATTTAAATTAAAAAAGTTTAAATTTAAATAAAAAAGGCTTAACTCTATATAAAAAAGTTTAAATTTAAATAAAAAGTTTAAATTTAAATGAAAAAGGTTTAAATTTAAATCAAAAAAGTTTAAATTCACAAATATATGGTTTACATCAAATCAATAATTTAAGGATTAAATATTGCTACCATTTGGCAGCCATACTGGAACTAGTAATATCTGCTTGATGCGTCTGGTCGAGAAACAAAATTATTTTTAATCTATTTAATTTTCTGTCTTATCACAGTTTCTCTACAACCTCAATGACCGTACGACATGTGAAATAACAATTTATTTTTCTTAAATGGGTATGCAACTGTGGGTTCGTTTGTGGCTCGGACAATTGCTGAGTGGTGATTTAGCATCTGAAAAATTCAAGCACTTGAAAGTGAGACTTCTTGGAAACGTCAGATTTATTGATTTACACACTACCATTAAAATAGGAAATTTGGGATCAAACGCATTAAGTATTGATAACTCAAGAAAGTAAAGATGAGGATATAAGGTATGACATCTCTGATTTACGTCCGGCTCTATCTTTTTCTTTAGTTCTGAAAAGCCAGAAGATTCTTCAATTATGCACCCATATGCGTTATTTCCTTTTTTGTCCGATCCGATGTTTATCACGGTTGTAATACCTTTTAACCCTTCCAATGCAGCTGAGTTAAAAATATTCATGACTGAACCATGTTTTGACTCATGACACCAAAAGAATGATGTAAAACCAAATTTTATCCGGAAGATAAGTTTTAATTAAAAAGGTAACTTAACTTACAACAGAAGAGATCAAGAAAGGTGGCCGCATTTGAAACGATTTTAAACCAATTTTGACCTTTCTGAAATAGTGGGACTGTGTCTTTTTGGGTTGATCACGAAACAGACGTCTTTATTATGACTAGAAGCCCCTTCAGTTGCGTTAAAAAAAAAAAATTAGTTAGCCCAAACCAACCCTCATTTCTCCAACTTATCATGTCCCAGACAACGAGAGAACCCCTTTTGTCAGTTTCGTTGTCATCTTCAACGAAATCGTTGCTTGATGGAAGTGATTTTTCTTCCAAGGTTCAACCGTACCTGCAACTTCCATTTCTTTAACCCACGCTAGCTAAGTGCGAAGTTTTATTACGCACAGTAGAGCTTGGGGAAGAAAGAATTTATTCGTTGTTGGTCATCAGTTCAAGAGTATTTTGAGGCTAACCACAACAAAACTGCAATTGGCATATAAGATTTGCATGCGTTAATTGGGACTTTTAACGATATCACAGTTTTCTACGACATCAACTGCTAATCGACGGAACCACTTAAAAAAAAAACGGATGTCAGTTATTTTGAAATTTCTTTTACCGAAATTGGATTTTACATATGATAAAATTAAAAAAAAAAAATACGCAACATATGTCTTTTTGTAAAACGGTGCGGGGTGAGTAATGATGCTTCTTAAAAGGTTAAGACATCCACTCCGACAAGATTGTTGATTTACATGCGCTTTTGTCATATCTGTTTGCTCAGCCAGCGTGTCACATGAGGGAAACGTTATTCCCTTTAAACAGCTCTGTAAAGAACTTACACTCTCATTGCCTTTGCTCATTTCTGCTCACACTTTTAATTGAGCCACCAAGGCAGCCACAGAGCTATACGCCAAAATACACTGAACCTGATTCAATTGTGGATCATGCAAGCGTCATTCTTCTGATGTAACTTGACTCTAGGCAGGAGCTTCATATGCTGTAGTTCAGTCTCTTGATGATTTGCATACCCGCATGAGCTTTTATCTTGAGGATGAAAATAAAAATGGCGCTAACGATAGTTGAAAGATAGTTAAGTCTCTCTGATTTTCTTATTATGAGGCCCACTTCCTAGGTTTGCCTGATGCTTCAATGATTCCTCAACCATATAAGTGCTGCAGGCTAAAAAGAACGATTTAGACAACCCGAATGCTAATGTGACACTAACTATGGAGACTTAAAATAATTCGCTCAGGTTAAGCTGAGCTGGTGTTTATGGAAATTTTTCATGTCTATTTCAACATTCAGTCAGCCGGCCATACGAATGTTAGCTGTCGCAATATCTTATCCAATTTTTCTTGTTTAATTATCATAGAGATCTTTCCTCAATTTGCATTTTAACGAAAGAGAGTTTATGAGAAACTTTAATTTTTCAAATTAGCTTCCGTTTTCGCAAAGTTTTCTCCTTTTTTACGCCTGAGCAAAAACGCGAAGAAATTTCGTCTCACAGGCTGAAGACAAATATTTGGGTAGTACGGCGTCAAATAATTTCGCAGATGCAAGTTTTGAAGATATTTTTCAAAAATGTCTTTCCTATATCATAGCACGGCGCAGCGCTAATAACTCAAGCACAGAAACGAACTATTTAAACGTGACAAAGTGATTCTGGCTGCTTCTTTCGATATCGTTGCGACATGATCTACTAAAAAAAAAATTAAAAAAAGTTACTGTATTCCTTAACTAAAAAATTCAGGATATGTAAAGCTTCAAAGTGTCTCTGTCAATTCACCAGCCATCATACTTTAATCTAACTCTTTTATCAGCAGTTGTGCCGATAAAGACTTTGTACCTAAGAACTGACATAAAGGCCAAAATTGACAAGAAAATCTTGAAGTTAAATTAAAGAAAATGACGATAAGACACTATGTCGATTCAGTTCATGAAGGAAAGCTTTTAATTTGTTATCTGCCCTACTAAACAATTGTTTACTCACGACAGACCCTGTTGGGTGTTAAAATCGACAAATCGATGTCGAATTTCCGTAAGCGAAAATAAATATATCGGGATAAAAATTTTAAGTGAGTTTAATGCCTATACGGAAAGTTATGTATTCAGGCATATATTCCTTATTCGATATTCACCCGCTATTTCAACATGGCAGTGCATATTTCAGAGCCGTATGACAATTTCAAAGTCATGTCTCTGTGAAATAAAAAAAGGGAATTATCTGCATGCAATGAAAATAAGAGAAAAGGTTATGTGATAAGAATTAAATTGACAAGTTTTAAAAAAGCAATTTTGACATTGGAGTGATCTGAAATACGTTGTGCGCTTTCTTCTAATTACGTATGCTAAGCCGAAAACACCGTGAAGTGAAATGTTGACGCCATACCAAGTTGTCCTGCAACCTAAAAGGTTGTTTTAATAGGCTGAGTTGTGCAAGGATCCTGTGGTGAGTCTTGTTTTAATTTCTAGTCTTCGAGTAATGCCGCTAATGCAGGTAAAACTGATATTTTCGTTTCCTTTTCCTTCCATCAACGAAGTTTACGAGCGATTTCTATTTCACAAACACTAACTGATGTTCTCAGATAACGTTTAGGCTGAATAATATATCGAATTTTTTTTACCAAACAACGGTTAATCTTTGTTGAAAAAAAGGCTCTTGTAAGTTTTTCAATCTTTCATTTATTACACTTCAAAGATGCCTGGGATTTTACGTTTTCATCCATTGGTTCAACTATACCGTCCGGGTGAGTGTAGTCCTGAGAAGGACTGTTGTCGGTGGTAGTGACTGACGTTTCGACAACCTGTGCGGAAGTCATCATTTGACTCTATTGATGACTTCCGCACAGGTTGTCGAAACGTCAGTCACTACCACCGACAACAGTCCTTCTCAGGACTACACTCACCCGGACGATCAGACTACACCTTCACATGTTACTCCCGGGTTCAAGCCATTTATTGCATAACATTCTGTAAGGAATTTGTCTACACTTTCTGTGCATTGTAACGACCCATGGAATCCATCTTGAGATGACAGAATTCTAAGCCTTGTGTTACAGGAAGCCTTTCAGTTAAATTATTATTTTCAATTATTAGACATAACTGCGTTCTGTTTGCACAGTGCATTATTTTTTCTCGAACTAATAGATTCTAATGAAGGTCTGTCGTCGACTCACAGCTGCTCCAAATGATCAGAAACGAACCGACATACTCGCAAAGAAATAAAATGACATACTTTGAACACTGTTTTCCCAAATTCCCACAGATTTCCTACATTTTCCTATATTACAAATCTACACTCCACCGAACGCAACTTTCTCTTTTTTTCGTCTTCCTGTTCCTTAGACCAGGAGGTTAATTACGTATTTAAATGTGTTTTAAAATACGGAGCACCTGCATCACCTCCACAAAACTTGAGAAACTGCAAAGTCGCCTTTTTGAACTAATCTTGAATTTCCGCGCGTAGAGCAGGTTTCCAGCTTGTTTTTATTGTTTTTGTTGTTGTTTTTATTCCCTAAAGTTGATGAATCAAAATCATTGGAGAAATCGAAGAAAAAATTGGTTTAAATTATAGGAACGGACTGATAATGACCGTGTTTGTTATATGATCATTTTTGTCGATCGCATACCATTTTGAACATTACCTTATGTAGATATCCAGTACAACAACCTCTCGACGCAAACTTTCTTTTAAAAGTTGCTCGAAACAGAGTGCGTTATCTTTTACTGTCTTATCGGGTAGAGTTTACGTTTACGTGCGTGTGAAATTCCCAAGATGACAGCATGTTACCTCAAACGCCATTGAAAATCGGTTAGAGTGAAGGCGTTTGTTATGGTGGGGATTAGAGTTTCATGTAATATTTCCTAATTCGATGGATAAAGAAGCAATTATCCCTAGATTCATTACGTTATGGGTTACATCCTTACAAAAATAGTATAACCCTCACACACATGATCACATCATGTAAAATAAGGCTTGCTTCAAAGCGAAATAGCTACCAAACGGTGTTCGTTAGTTTGACCTCTGCCGCATTTGAGCTTTAATTAGTTTTTAGTGACTTTCAAAGCGGAAGGCACAAGCCCGTGTTGTACGTGGATGGACTATTAATATGAGCCATGTTGGATTTCAATTCATTTTAAGCCCCACACATATAAGCATTTAAGTTTGATATTCCTGTCCGGCTGTCATGAGGAGATGCGTGCCCGATACCCGCATTAATATTCAAAACAAATCATCTTGAACTGTGAAAATAGAGGGGTGATCAGGATTAAACTCAGTAGTTCATCAAGTTCATCAGGCTCGGGCTTCTGAATTTTCAAACCGTTGGACGAGGGAAGTAAGGTTGTTAAGCTTGTCTAGAGGTATACGGTGTCTCTTAGTCTACATCAACCTGAAGAAACACTTGGATCATTGAACTTGAAATGTATTTATTTTCCTTATTTTCTCTTCCTTTAGAGCTAAGAGATTACAAGTCTATAAGGTGAGAGTGGTCTTCCATACATTCTATCGCAGGTACATAGTAACGCATTATCAAAAGACAATTAACGCCTCTAAACTCAATAATTTAGAGGGGAATAAGTTGATGTTGAAAAGCGAATTCAAGGGGAGATCGATTCTCTGTTTCCAAAACAATTCTATACATGTGCCATTGACGATGTCTTTACATACTAGATCGTTCATTATCTCAAGTGCTATTTTTGTTCTACCAGGTGTTAAACTGGGAATGAAAGATGAAGTGAAATGAAATCGTTATTGCTACTGCTTCTTTCTGATAATCTGTGCTAACTTAGAGTCTAAACCTAAGCATTACCTTCACTTTGATTCTTAGATTCATTATCAGTCACAAAGTTATAATTATTTATCAAGAAACTCGTAATGTGTTTTTGCTTGCCTGTTCCTGTTTCAACCAATTTCTTCCGGCCTTTCCACTGCTCCATTGACGTCCAGGAACATCGGTCTAAACCAGAGTGAGCTTGATTTGAAAAAAGTTCTTATAATTTTTTCTCTATAAATTCTCAATCGATTCCTCTCACTGCGTGTGGTTCATTTTATCTTGTAAACGAGGTTGCTATCAGATAAGATTTAAGGGGCTAGGCTGTTAACTCGTGATTCGTCAAATAGTAATATCAGGGTCATCTTATCTAACTTTAGCAACAGAAAAAGAGAAACCGAAGATGACGTTAAAAGAGACCGAGGTGGTTATCCTCACAGTCCTGTACGTCATCACTATGCTCGTAGCATTTTCGGGGAATGGTTTCCTCATCTATATCGTGTGGAAGAAACCTGAAGTAAGATCGCTGACAAGCTTCATGTTCGTCAACATGGCCATCGCTGATTTGCTGGTGACGTTGGTTGTGATGCCCTGGTCGATTGCCCATCTCTACACAGACGGTTTATGGATGATACCAGGAATATTGGGAGACATCACGTGCAAAGTTATCGTATACACTGCCTATGTTACTATAACAGCGTCCATCCTCTGCCTGACATTCATGGCAGTCGATAGGTACTATGCCATTGTTCATCCCTTCCGCCGCCATCTTTGGTTCCGAAAGCCTAAGCTGACAGTGCCATTTATTTGGATCATGTCATTGGCCTCTATGTCCATTTTCCCTGTTGTACAAACCGTGGAAGACCACAATTCCCAATGCATGCTATCTGTTTACGTTTTGGGTGATCAACTCTGGGCTCTGCGAGGAATATTCCTCTTCCTAGTAGTGGTCAACTATCTGATCCCTTTGAGTGTTATTTCTGTCTTGTATACTATTACCGCACGGAGGTTATGGTTCCATGTTGCACCTGGAGTGGAACATTTGACAGGAAACCGAGAGCAACTCGAAACCTCCAAGAGGAGAGTTGTTAAGATGCTCATCATTGTTACCTGTACCTTTGCCCTTTGCTGGCTCCCAGCACAGGTGGTCCACATGAGATATGTCATGCAAACATGGAATATTGAGGTAACTCTTCAGCCGATAGTCATGTTTGTGTGTTTTTGGTTTGGTCACGCAAACAGCGCCATCAACCCATGGCTGTACATATTCCTGAGCAGCAAGATCAATACGGCATTTACAAGAATCGTCAGTAGAAAAAGCAGCTGGTCGCCTCCGAGTATCAGTGTCAAAACATCAAATGCCTTTTTACCACCAGAAGACGAAGCTATCCGGAACGAATCAAAACTGTAATATCTCTCATAACATGAAACATTTATCACCATCTTGGTAATTATACCTGAGAAAGCGAAACTTTCTTAAAACTTATTGAATGATATGACCCCATATATACGGTGTGATAAAGGTAATAAGCTAAGTAATTAATGTGAAATTGAAAATCTCAACTGATTTAGACAACTGCTCTATCGGCTGCTAACAATAAAAGAGGGGATCAGATTTTGTTTTGTTATTGTTTTCGCTCTCAATTTTGACAGCAAGTTATCTCTGGAAGTAGTTAGAGTTTAAAATTGAAAGTTATTATGCAAATCTTTCATTTTTGTCAATAATATAAAATTAGTTTTCGTCAAACGAGGTCTTTAAGAATTATTTACCTTAGTGAAGGTACATAGTGGTGGAAATTTCAGAACTGGCCGGTAAGTGCGCTCCAAGAGCACTTGTGCAGTATATACTAATTTGGTTTGTTTTATTCATAATTTTCGCATTGATGATAAAGAATCGTTCCCCACAGTTTTACTGATTATATTCCAAAAAGTGATAGATTTAGTACCAGTGAACCATGCAAGAACGGTTGCCAGCCGAAATTACGCCGTTAGTTAACTGCGTAAAATCTCCCAACATACATAACAACGACTGGAGGAAATTACCCTTGCGAAACCAATTTCCAGCTTTCTGTTAATTTTTGGAAGTTTCTAGAAATTTCTAGAATATGACAGTTTTATTCCAGAATCCTATTCTAGCTTTTTTCTAGAAAGTATTTTTCCAGATTTTTCAAGTTTTAAGTTCTTTCAAAAGCTGGAAATAGCTGGAATTTAATGCACGTATTAGCTGCTGCCAGAAATTGACAGCTTTTTCCAGTCTGCATTTCTTTCAGAAAACTGGAATAAGCTGGAAGTAGTTAACAACTAATTTACATAATAGCAAACCTGAGAGAAATTTTCAGCTTGGTCAGTTTCATTTTATTTCAAAATCTTGAAATAGAATAGGAAAAGAAGTACTTCACCTTATAGCTTGATAGACTAAAAAGTAGTAACATCTACACAACTATCATTGGCTCTATCCTTTTTTGGGAGGGTTTACCTTTATGGGTTAGCATACAATTCTAGATCTACCTTTTCAAGATCAGTGAGATCTTTTCTTTTTTGTTAGGAATGGTGATCAGTGATTTGAAATTTAAAATAAAATGTTGCAGGAAACCCTGAGTGAATTGATTAACCAGTTTTAGGCAGGCACGCTTGATGTACAGTTCTAAGTCACCTGTCATTGAAAAATGAATTCTCTGTGAGCTGAATTTTTTTCATTAAGCAAAGCCACTATTTAACAAATGGTAAACACCACAGCGTACACTATTGAGTTATGGATGCACGCGGGAGGTAGCTAAGCACAAAAGAAGCGTAAGAGTCGCTCGAGGCGATAGCCGAGAGCGACTCTAGCTTCTTGAGTGCTTAGCAAACCTCCCAAGTGCATCCATAACTCAATAGAGTACGCTGTGGTGTTTACCATTTGTTTTATAACATAACATTGATACATTGTAGCTGAAGAGTTCCCTTTTCTTTAACAAATCTTGCGTGACCAGAAAAAACAAGCGCGCACAGAAAAATAGTCTTTGCATTTGCTCACGTCAGCAGCGTACATCCATGGGCAAATGGGGGATGCTAAATTGACCAATCAGAGTGCGCGCTTTACTTTGGTTATGTTATAATAAAAAATCTATTGGCAGATTTGTCTGATTATACAGTCATCTAGTCAATGACTACCGTTGGTTTTACGTAAATAAGTTTCTCATAATCAATTTAAAAATTCTGACAGATTCTCCTCACTGCAGAGTTCTGAATAGAAAATTGCATAATAGAATTTACATGAATGAAAATACAAGATACAACTAGAACTTACAGCTTGTTTTTGTTGTCTTCCTCGTTGTATTTTAGTCCAAAGTTTTCTTAAGAATTATTGAGTCACATTGTGACTACCTCTGACACCTTGAGAATGGTTGCTTTTGAGGCCTCGCATCATGAAGAGAAAACTTTACAGAAAGATACTTAATACTACAAGTACAATGATAAATAAGTAAATGACTCACTTTTTTGTAAATTACAAACAACTTTATCGACAATGACCGCAGAAATTTGGAGCCCTAGCAACACACCTATTGTTTGGGTTGCCAGAAAGGTAAATGATTTTCTCAAGGATACAGTCCACAGTGACAACAGTGTACTTGTCATCTTCACCTGCAACTCTGAGGAGGTGCTTTGGTTTATCACACACAAGGAAAGGGTTTTCAAAATCTAAAATAATGGGCTTAATTACAGCAAAAACGGTTTTTACATTACTCTCAAACAAAAAGTATTCAAAAAAGGCCATGTAGTTCCCTCCATTATGCTCCACAAGAACTGCAAATCCACAATGTTTTCTCATTCTTTTATAGATCCTTGAATAAATGACATGACCATTTACAATCACACGTTTTGCTTCTAAAAAGACTGGTCTATCGGTGTAACTTGAAGGAAGTAGTAAGGATGCCTGTTTATAAATGTCATTGTTGACTGCCCACTTCCTAAGGGCTCCTGCAACTTGACAGTTTGCCGCATCCTTCACATTTCGTAGGCTTCTCTCACCAGAAAGCATTTGCTCCACAAAGCATCGTACATTGATTTCAGTAATTAAATGGCATTTGGTTCGGAGGGAATTTTGAGCATACATCATCCAAATAAGTTGGCGACACTGATTTCCTGTCCCATGAACACTCTCTAGTAGGGCTCCATTTAAATCTTTAAAAGGAAAACACGACCATGCCCAAAGGGGCCCCCATGCTTGTACATAAGTCACTAAATGTGCTCCAATATTATGCACATTTAGACTGCAGTTGCTATCCCCATAAAGAACCTGGTGATCCCTGTAAAAGCTGAATAAAACATCTCTAGCCAAAGATAGTAAATCTGGTGTTATATTATCTCCAAGTAGTATGTAAATACCTTCTACTAGGCAAGCAAAATGTTGCAAATACTTTTCTGGTAAAATGTCAATGAGGCATGGTATAGAATAAAAAAGAAGCCATGCTTGTAGTTCAGATACCTTGAAATAAGCTCGACTTGTTTCCAGTTGTCGCGGAAGTCTTTGTATGAAGTCAGGTGGTTTCATTTCTTTCAGTCTTTTGTCAATAGTTTTTGTTTTGTGTCCGATGAACCAAGGCTTCTTATGTTTTGATGAGGACAACCAAAGATTAAGAAGTTGTTTTGTTACACCCAGTAAGACACCATGCATGTAGTCTGGGACAATTCCAAGTACCAGGTCAAACCAAGGAAGCTTTGCCAATGGTGTCACATCATGGAAACCTCTCACTCTGCGACCACTTTCCATAGCAGACAAAGAATTCTCAACCACACTTTCACTAGTTCTTAATGGGGCAGGTGGATCTTTGAAAGGATAACAACGTACATGTCCTTTGCCTTGCTTTGTAACAAAACCTTCCTCTTCGCAGGTAATGCAACCATTGATACCATTATGGTGACTCATGTACATAAGGTATGCTTTACCTTGTAGGTCTGTAGTGCCAAGTGCAAGCATAACTTTAGGACTGCATTTCTCCGAGATGGTGAAACCTTTACACTTCAGTCGGATAAGGTCATCTGTAAACACCTCAAAAAAAGTGGAAAACCTAGGTTTTCCCTTCCCTTGCCATAATCCCCAGAGTATCATGTTCTTCTTTGCAAACGGTTCTTCTGGAGGAAGTTCATTTATGGCAAGGAAAACAGGCCAAATATTAACCTTTGAAGATTTGTATAATGGTATGCCATCTGTATTAAAAAGTAGAGTTAAATTGGCTTTATTGGAGAGAAATCCTCCAGGTTCTTTAAATTTCCTGTATACTGTTCCATCAACAATGTCCCTGATATTTGATGAACAGTTTGGTGTGTCTTTATATTGTTGAATTTTCATCCAGATGCTGTTGCGCTCCAGAAGTTTTGTCAACTGCTGTTCAATTGAAACAGTCACAAAGTACAAGTTCCTCTGCTTTTTAGCCTGATTACCCAAATTGCCACCAAAACGTAAACCTGCACATTGGTTTCCCCCATTGTCTGTTGTATTGCACCGGTAAACACTCTCATCCTTTGGAAAAATCGAAAAGCACTTTCCACAATAATCAAAGACGTTAACAATGCAATCTCCTAGTGTTTCTTTAATCTCACTGAGTGTCAATGACAGTAAGGTGTTATCTTTTGGGGCAATGAATTTAAGAAGATCTAACAGGTCAACAGAAGCAGAGCCGCTTAATTTATGTTTAGCAATGTATGATAAAATTAGTATGCTCAGTTTCTCCTTTTCATTAACTAGTGACGGGGTCATGTCAACAGATTTATCTGAGACTAAGTCTGTCTCCTGGTCTTCTGAGTCTGATTCACTACTGGATGTCGATTGCTCTGTTTCAGAGGAACTATAATCAGTGCAACTGGTTGCGGAACAGTCTGAGTCTGATGAGTATGTTACTTCCTCACAAATAACTGGGTCACAATATAAATTCTCAGAAGCTGGGCAATGAGTTATAACACTCTAGGCACTGTTCCCTTTGTTGTAACAATGTGAGCTTTGTCTTGAGATTTCAGCATCACAAGTGTTGTTATGAGGTAAAAAGTGTAAATATTCTTTTCCTGAAATTGACTGATAGAAACTTGAGACAAAGCTTGCATCTTCCTGTCTAGGTGATTCATTTAAAATAGCTGAGCAATGTTCAGAGTTAAAGCTTAAATTTTGCTCCAGATAAGCAGTAGAAGAGCTTGTCCTTGAACAAAAGAGCCATTAGCTGAACGCTTTCTTCTCCACAATGTCGTTCGGGAATTTAGGGTGTGTTGATGTTCTTTCTCGCCAAGGTTTGTTTTACCATGAGTTTTAATTAAATGTGAAATCACTCGCTGCTTTGAAGAGAGAAGATTGCCACACAAACTGCACTTCCACTTTGAGAGCCCATCAGGTGATGTAACGCAGGTGAAATCTGGGTTCGTAGCATGAGCAGAATCCATATGCACGTCAACATTTCTCCTGGAGACGTGCAACTTCCCACAAATGCCACACAACCACTTTTCGTCGTCTCCATTAGCTCCTCCTCGCAATCTTAAAACCGGCAGGCTAACTGAAGGAATAAATTCAGCTGGTTGGTTTCCTTTCCATGTTACTGGCATTTCATCTCCGTCACTATCGCTTGTGGAGAGCTTTTCCTTGATTTTACACTCATAACGGTTAACAAACGCTAGACTGAAGATTGTTTCTTTGGAACGATTGTCACGAAAACATAACGACGTTATTGCCGTTTTGAATACAGCCAAGTGTTGAATTACTTTGGTATCTTTCAAATTTATCTTTTTAAAATACTCTTTAAGCGATTCAAATACTGGAACAGCCATTCTCGTATGGTTCACGCTGTCAAGTACAGCCATCTTTCGATGAAGGTAGTGAGTTAGCAAATAATTATTGAATTTCCCAGCAGCTTGACATGGCACAGGACGCTCGTAACTTCACAGTAGCAGCTGGGAATGTCTCAAAAAAGAGTTTGTTCTGGATAAATGAGATCTCGTCCATATAGGAAATATGCTGATCGCTCCGATCAGTTCTAGCTTCCAAAGTTTTGCTGAGGACCGCCATCATTTATCGTGTGCGATCGTGCGATCGCGTAACGTAAAAGCTGTCGTTAAAGCGATCACCCGGTCAGCGGTGAATTTCGTTACATTCGGTAAACCACGGCGTGGCTGCTTCGGCCGCTTGCTTCACAAAAAATGCAAAGTGTGTCCAGAGTATCCGTTAGTTAACTACGTAAAATCTCCCAAGATATGCCGACGTCTGTTCTCAACCTTAACAACTTCTCATTGTAATAAACCTGTAATTCAGCTCTATGCAAAAGGTTTGAATAAACGTCATATTAGTATCATATTGTATATATAACACATAAATATAACACATAGATATATATAACATACACAAGATGTTAGACATGGCGATGTGTAAGTCGGCCCTCGAACGCTTGGTAACACTTTGGCTTGTTTCAAGTTTAATTTTCAACTCCATTTATCGCAACCCATTGAACCTGGAAGATAAGCGTCTAGAGATATGCCTGGAAGGATTTGTTGTCGCAAAATCTTTATGTGTGCCGTTTTTAAGTCTTCCTAGAGTTCAAATGCGAATCAAGTCATCCGCCATTGTTCCAGCTCCTGCTAGTCATAGGTTATTACTTGGTTTAAAACTCCTAAATGTCGCCTTATTCACCATTATTTTAATCTCTGCAATGATGTTGCCAGTAACCCTGGTCCAATTGATGTTACGCAGTTGGATTTATCGACTTTGGAAGGGAGCTTTTCTTCGCCTACTGAATACAGTCCGTCGACAACGACAACAGGAACTTCGTTTCTGTCCGAACCCGATAAAAGTGATTACTCTTCTTCATATTTTGATCTTGGACTCGGGGAAAATGGTCCACGAATCGGTCATTGGAACGTCAACTATTTAACAACAACCAAGTTTGAACAAATCAAGCTGTTTCTACTTGGAAACATGCGCTCAGGTCATTCTCAATTGGATGCTTTGTTTATTACTGAGACATTTCTCAAGCCCGACGTTTCAGTTACTTGCTTTGCAATCCCGGGTTTCACAATTCACCGAAGGGACAGAAAGACAAATGGTGGCGGTATTATGGCTCTTATTAGTCAGGATCTTATTGCAAAACGGAGAAATGACTTGGAAAGCACGGAGGTGGAGGCAAATTGGCTGGAAGTGTGTCCTTATAAATCGAAGCGACCATTATTTTCGGAAGTTTTTACCGACCACCGTCCTCCAAAACGGATGATGATATTAAAATCGAAGAGCTCATCGAATGGGTTCATTTGTTAAACAAAGAAACTATCATTGTCTCTGACATGAACAATGACTATAACGATAGGAAGAATTATGATAAGCATAGACTCGCTAAAGGGTTGCGTGGTATGAATTTTAAACAGTTGGTTGATTTTACAACCCGCCCCATAAGCAAAACTTTCCTTGATCATGTGTACCGTAATCAACCACAGCGAATAAATTTTGTCACCAGTGCAGACATTGGCTTAGCAGATCATCTACCAGTCTTTGTAGTTCGCAAGTATGCACGCGAAAATTTAAGCAGACAATCTTCTCGAATGAAGTACCGTGACATGAAATCTTTTGATAAGGATCAATTCAAGCGAACAGTGGAGCAGATCCCATGGGAGACAGCGTTTGTGTTCGAAGATATGGGTAGATAACGAAGGAAACTTCATGGGTTTTTTTGCACTAAACCAATTTCATTGCTTTAACTCGCTGAAAATTTATCAAAAACAAACTTTTCGCTCTTTATTCCTTTTCCTATCTTTTTCTTACGGAGCCTTCCCCCTCTTCCTTTCTCAGAAATACCGGAATTTCAGGTATGGCAAACTATTCATTATCTAGAAAATCAGATTGAAACAAAAAATTGTGATAAACTCGCTGGTTGTAATTTTCATTTTCGCAGTCTCGGTCAAATCATTTTCCAGGTTACAAATCAGCTTCTTTCGCTGTGCCTCAGCTCTCAGCTGATGCTCCAGGAAAAAAAAAAAAAAAGAACAGTTTGGGTGAATTCTACGTTCATGTTTTCCATATGTTTCACTTTTAGTCATTTGAATTATCTTTTTAAATTTTTTTACAGTTGATAGCCAGTGCGGAAATGGGCCAGACATAGCATTCATTTTGGATGCAAGTGAAAGTACAACAACTATCTTTGGGGATGTTCAAAGATTTGTGACGGCAGTCACTATGGAAATCTTCATGAGTTGTAAAACGCTTAATGCTGCGATAGTGTTTTTCGGCGAGGAGGCTACTGTGGCAAAAAATTTTTCCCAGATTTTCAATTTATCTGAGTTTCGCTCTGCATTTTATTATGTCCCTCCGCCCATGCCTGGTTCAAGAAAAATGATAAACAAAGGTTTAGAAGTGGCGTCAAAAAAGGTATTTCGATTTTCTCGGAAGAACGTCGCGAAAATTGCAGTTTTGATTACTGATGGGGCACAAACGCCACCTTTCGATATATTTGCGCCCGCGCAGGAACTTAAGGAGCAAGGTGTTCACATTTCGGTCGTCGGCATAGATAATGATATTGTCTTCGAGAAACTTCAAAACATGACAGACAGACCAGATAAAGAATTGATTCTTGCAGTATTCTCAACTGACCTTTTGCTACTGAGGATCGACGTCAAAATGGTTATCCGGGCTGCCGGTAAGACTATTTGTGCAAATTAGATAATTGAACCTACTATTAAACACGAAGGCGCGCTATAAAAGGAGCCTTGGGTCCCACTGGACCATTTGTCAATCAACCGTCGTGTGATGTAGAACTCTTAGAGTCAAGTCAGCTTGAGCTACAGCTACTCCAAAGCAGTGAACAGCGGGCGCATTCCTTAAAATTGTTTTATGTATTCATCACAATACAAGAATTCTTGAGATTTTTATTTCCTTCCTCCAATGGAAACTGTCTTTATTTGTGGCGGTAAATTTGAGATCGAAGTAGGTGGTTCGCACGTTACCTCATGCCACCATGCTGGTGGAAGTAAACAATAGGTATCTCATAAGCTCCTTTTGTTCCTCTACCAGCATTTGAATTTGACCCGCACACGTCAACGGTGAGTGACAAATGAGCCCAAGTCTTCCCAGGGAAGACTTCTTTGTATAGCGCGCCTTCGTGTTTAAGCAGATAGGAATTAATGTACATCACATTCAACATGAATTGTTCAACTTTATAGGAAAATTCATTGCCTGACTCGTGAATTCCGCGATTGATGCGATATCGCTTTTCGCGTGCAATTTGTCGCGGAATTCACGAGTCAGGTATCAGATTTTCCTAGAATCGCATCATTGAAAAAATTTAAAAAAGGAAACAGTAGTAATTTTGTTTGTTTTTATCCTGGGCGCGAAACAAGAGATGCGAAACAATATATAGCGGTCAATGTGTTCAAAAAGTGTTGTTTCATAGAAGATTTTGCGTCAAATCGAATTTTTTTCAGAATTTTCAACATAACGCAGCGCAATTTCTGGCCTTGAAGGCAAGTAAACAACAACCTAAGCATGACGAATTTTACCGCGTGGGCTTTGTACACGTAAGAAATTTGTACGTTTTTCGCATATAACAGCAAATCAAAAACTGTTTTGAATAAATCTGTCGTCCCGAAATATTTCTTGGCCATTTTAGGGATGTTACTAAAACTGGGAACTGGGAACGGGGAACGGGTAACGGCAAATGAGGAACGGCACACGGGGAACGGCAAACGGGAAACGGAAAACGGGGAACGGCAAACGGGGAACGGCAAACGGGGAACGGCAAACGGGGAACGGCAAACGGGGAACGGCAAACGGGGAACGGGGAACGGCAAACGGGGAACGGCAAACGGGGAACGGCAAACGGGAAACGGCAAACGGGGAACGGCAAACGGGAAACGGGTGTACAGCGTTTTAATCATTTTAGGGATGTTACTAAAACTAGGAACGGGGAACGGGGAATGGGAACAGGGAATGGGGAACGGCAAACGGGAAACGGGTGTACAGCGTTTTAATCATTTTAGGGATGTTACTAAAACTAGGAACGGGGAACGGGGAATGGGAACAGGGAATGGGGAACGGCAAAAGAGGAACGGCAAACGGGGAACGGCAAACGAGGAATGGCAAACGGGGAACGACAAACGGGGAACGGCAAACGGGGAACGGCAAACGGGGAACGGCAAACGGGGAACGGCAAACGGGGAACGGCAAACGGGGAACGCGTGTACAGCGGTAACCCACTTGAGAATTCAAAATGGCGGAGTAAACGATGTTTACATACACTGATTTTATCGCTAGGTCGCCGCTTGCAGCGAAATTAGACGACTCGCTTTTATTTAACTATTACCCAGGCGAAGCCACGAAGCCTAGTATTCCGAGGCGAGAATTCGAAGTCAACGTTTCTGCAATGGTTGCCACCATTTGTTCTGACGTCTCTCTTTGTTTTTCCTTCCTGAAATCTGCATCTTTTGGCTGAGTTTGGGTATGTTGGTTGTTTGCATTGCCCAACAGCATTTTTTGCAGATAAGTAGCAAGGAGGTAATATCTTAGATTAACAGAAATGAGCTAGGAAACGTAATAACCAGCCTAGTTATTGAAATTACTACAGGCAGATATCTGCTTACCTTACCGCAAAATAACATCAGGAACACATCTTTGTATCGACCCATAAACTTCCATGTAAACAATAGAGAAATCAAACATTGACAGAACTTTTAATAACATTTAATTTTACATGTTATCAAACATTTGATTTAACACTTAATCTTCGAAAGGCCTCAAAAAAGCTTTGAAGACATGCTAAAATATGAAAACATATGAAATATGAAAATGAAGGTCTACCAACCCAGGTTAAAATTGTCTTTTACTGCAATAAATAGCATTTTCCTTCTTAGACATTGTTTTCAATTTCATAAGAAATCATTTTAAGCGACAAAAGTTATTGTTTAAAAAAGAAAAAAACAACTAGAAAAAAACAACTGTCATTTAAAACTCAACATATCAGTCATTCAGCTGTTTGCTTTTCAACATTATTGATATTAAACAACAACAAACATATGAAACATATGTGTGAACTGCGGTTATGAGACGTATATGAGCACGATCCTTCGCAGTAAAGCACTATTTGAGCAATAGTGAAAATCAGACCTGAAAAAAATTTTAGGCCTGTACGGGATTCGAACCACTGACCTCTGCGATACTAGTGCAGCGCTCTTACCAATTGAGCTAACAAGCCAACTGAGAGCAGGCCATCAAATTAATTCGACATAAACCCGTAGATGATGAATCAAACAACAACAAACATATGAAACATGTGTGTGAACTGCGGTTATGAGACGTATATGCTCAAATAGTGCTTTACTGCGAAGGATCGTGCTCATATACGTCTCATAACCGCAGTTCACACATATGTTTCATATGTTTGTTGTTGTTTGATTCATCATCTACGGGTTTATGTCGAATTAATTTGATGGCCTGCTCTCAGTTGGCTTGTTAGCTCAATTGGTAAGAGCGCTGCACTAGTATCGCAGAGGTCAGTGGTTCGAATCCCGTACAGGCCTGAAATTTTTTTCAGGTCTGATTTTCACTATTGCTCAAATAGTGCTTTACTGCGAAGGATCGTGCTCATATACATTATTGATATTGCTTGGTTGTAGCGGTGAAGATATTGGAGGTAAACTTCGTTACCTTGCAGTACAATTACTCTATGAATATAAGAATAAATGCCGCGAGCTTGTAGTTCTGAGTTGATTGTTCAAATGTTGTGCATAAATTGTAAGATACTCACCTCTCCGAGGATTTCATTTCTATGCAACCTGCAATGTGTGCCAGACACAAACTAAATTTATGAGGCACTCAACATTTCAAAGTAAAATCCTTCAATAAAACCTACACTTACCGTCCATGCTTTTTGCTCCGACGATCGCGTTCGAAGAGCGTTCTCAAAACTAGTTGCCAGACCCTTTTAGTTCCCTTTACTCCGCCATTTTGAATTCTCAGGCGGGTTACCGCTGTACACTCATTCCCCGTTCCGCGTTCCCCGTTCCCCGTTCCTCGTTCCCCGTTCCTCGTTCCCCGTTCCCCGTTCCCCGTTCCCCGTTCCTCGTTCCTCGTTTCCCGTTTCCCGTTTCCCGTTTCCCGTTTCCCGTTTCCCGTTTCCCGTTTCCCGTTTCCCGTTTCCCGTTTCCCGTTTCCCGTTTCCCGTTTCCCGTTTCCCGTTTCCCGTTTCCCGTTTCCCGTTTCCCGTTTCCCGTTTCCCGTTTCCCGTTTCCCGTTCCCCGTTCCCCGTTCCCCGTTCCCCGTTCCCCGTTTCCCGTTCCCCGTTCCCCGTTATTAATTTTAGTAAAATCCCCATTTTAGTCTTGCTTCATATCGATAAATTACATGGAACTTGAGATCTCTTCACTCACGGACAAATTCGCATATTTGAAATATGATCCACATGCCATTTGCACACATGAGAAAATATTTAGCGATATTTATCTTTCATCTTGATTTTTGAGTTAAAACGTAACATGCACCTATCGCTTTTTTCGTCCGAAAGAAGTTCTTTAATTAGTCTTGTTTCACTGGAGCTTGTTTTTTGGAAAAGATGATTTTTTAAAATTTACTGCGTATTGTGTTTGCTCTCTTGGTTTCTCCAAAATTTTGACTTTTCACAGGCACGTGTTACACGCAAGTGTCAATGGGTTTAATCTATACTGAATGAATGATTTTTGGCTAAAACATTTTAATATATGTAAAGAAATTTTATTGCAAAATTTTCACTCATTGGAAGCTCCGCCTTTAGGCTTGGCTAAATCTATATATTACAGGTTTGACAGTACCTGTATTAGTGTCGACAGACGGATGCCCAATGGCTGAAATAAATTTGTGTCGTGAAACTTTTTCTGGCCAAGTTTGGAAAGGATCTCGGTGTTTATTAGGCAATTCTAACAAGTATAATTCGTTTTACCGTCAGGACAATTAAATTTGATAGAAGTTTTTGTTTGTCTATTGAACAGATAATCCGTCAATTAGTGTGGCAGAGGATTCTGTACAGCTTTTTGCCGGAAGAAAGGCCGTCATATTCTGCAACGTGACCGGCCGACCCCTTCCAACAGTGAAGTGGTTCATGGATGGCATGGAACTCAAAGATGGTGATCTCAACCATTCAGTATCCCTTAAAGAAAAGAAACAGGGGGACAATATTTTTTCATCATTACACCTTTCTGAAGTCGACTGAAGTCGACGGAAGTCATGCTGCCGACTTCACCTGCAAAGCCAGGAACAAGTATCTTACAAGATGGCGTGTCATTCGAGTATCAGTCGCCTGTGAGACAATTTTTTTCATCATCATTTCGTGTTTTGTCTCGTTACTCACTTATCTAAAAGAAAAATAAATGAATTATCAATTTATTTCTGTACTGATTTAAAATGAAAATTGGTAAAGCGTCAGACGTTTGTCAGTATTCGAAATTCACCTACTGAAACTTTTTGGAGTATGAATCAACTAACTTCGGGCAACTAACCCTCCTCGTTTCCTAATTTAATTTATTGGTCTTTATCTATTTTATCACTGTTATAATTGCTTTTGACGTTGCTTATTTTTAAAATTGCTGACAAGCAGCTTCGCAATCGCAAAAAATCAAAACCAATACTCTCAATGTCAATTTCAAGAGAGAACCGATGATCATCTTTTAATAAACGTGGTTTTACTCTCTCGTGTAGGTTCACCAACCGTTCCTGAGCTTACTACAAGAAATCGTCAAGTTACATCTGACTTGTCAAATGCCACATTAAGATGTCATGCAAACGGCCTGGATTACAACAAGTTGCATCTCTACCACTGGCGGTGGACATTTCAAGGCCTCGCCTTAAAAAAAAATGGAAATTACAGCGTGTCTGATTAATTTCTGCCTCCCAACTTTTGCCAGCAATCGAAAGGTTCTACAATTCTTCGTTTTAACAAAATTTCTAAAGAAAATTTGGGTCAATTCGTTTGTGAACTACTACAGTCTAATACTACGCTCGCAGTAGAAGACATTTTATTGGGTAAGATATTCATTTATTTTCGCTACCATTGTCTCAGCATCTAACGGTATGACGCTGATCAGCAATCCTGTAAAAACTACGCTCAAAATTGGAGTTTATTTTCTCAGTTTTTATGTCCATCCATATCTAGCTCATGATTCAAAAGCATCTGAAACAAATTCTAAACTTCAAGTAATTTGTACAAAAGCTCTTCTAAAGGGCATGATCAATATTTCTGAAATATCTTCTCTGTACCGTTAACTAAGTTCTAATATTTATCAACTCATCCTTCCTGCCCTTTTTCTTCCGTGAATCCTTCCATCCACCCATTCACCCATCCACTAATTTGCACGTGCTCAGTCACTGGCACTGATTTGTGGAATGTCAAAGGAAGTATTAACCGGCGTCGTGTAATCGAGCCTTCACAAACAATGATGTATTTAATCAAATGGTCGCTAGTAAAACCGCATACATAGATTAACACTATGATTGTCGAGCAAGCCCATGTAACAGGAAATTAGTGGCCACGAATCATTGAAGAATGTGTAAAACAAAACTGGAACTTTATCAAGTTAGCTTAAGCTATCTTATCACTCCGGACTTACGTATCTGGGTGTGTATATCCGTAGCTAATAAAACAAAGCAATTTGTAACTCTAAAAATGATGGGATTGAGATAGGTCGTAGAACAGAACGTGTTTGTTTGTTTGTTTGTTTATTATTATTTTATAGAGCATTACAAGCAAATTTACACAACCTGCATATAGCATTAGCTAGTCTTGGCGGGTATTAGTAATAAATAATTAAATACTATACATTGTAAACTAAAGAAGTTTCACTACCACAATAAACTAAAGAGATTTACAATAAACTAAAGAGATTTCATTACTACAATATTATAGGGGTTATAAGCCATGCATTAGTTTACTACATTATAAGCTAAAAGATACGTACAGTTGTCATACAAATTAAATACAATAAAATTACTAGTGAGTTAAGACAAGACAAATACAGGCAGAGCAGACTGGAAAGTAGAGAGGAGAGAATTGTGATATACGGATGCGAGCGAAGTACTACAGTTATAATTTTCGATAATCATTGGTATTGAATTTCAATATTAGTGAATGGGCGTCAACATAATAGTCCTCAATCCCAAGTATAGTCAAAAGCAACTTTTGAATTTTCCTTTTTAATGCTCTTTTCGTGAGCTTACGCAAGTCAGGGTTTAGACAGCTCCATAACCTCGTACCAAACGCAGAGAAAGACTTAAATTTCATTTGGAATCTAGATTTCTGTACATAGAAATTCTCCCTGGAAGAAAAACGCCTGTTATATGTATGGACGTCAGATGCATTAATAAAAAGTTCGCGAATATTCCTAGGTGTAGAGCTAGTGTAATGTTAGATTGTGAAGAATAAAGTCAAGTTAACCGAAAGTATGCAGTCCAAGTCTGTAAAACCAGCGTGTGCAGAGTTTCCTCATAGCTAACATAAGTGAGAAATTCTGCGAACTTGGCAGAAGATAAATGAAAAGCAAAGCTGTAGAGGAATTTTTGAGGAGATTTTGAGCAAGAGCAAGATATCTAGCAAGAATCAAACAATCAAACCCCTGCAAGACTAATGATAAACATGGCGGCTTCAAAACTAATAGATGACAGAAAATAGCCTTATATAAACTTTGTAATTTTATGCGTAACTAGATCTCATGAGGGGTGGGAACATTTCGCTGACCCCCAGTCCGTGGACTACCCTCGATGGACTACCCATATGGACTACCTAAATGGACTACCCATATGAACTACCCTAAATTACCTACCTTCACGCGAGCGAATCGAGCGAAAAGAGGGACTTCATTCTCTTTTGTACCAGACGCGTTCAACCGGCGACAACCTGTTAAAAATAAACCGATATATTTCCACGATATATTTCCACGGCTGTTATTAAAGAGAAAACAAATGCTTCGATAATCTACCAGGACTGCTTGATCGCTCTTGACTGACGCACGGTTGGTGTTGTTGTGTAGCTTTAGTTTAAGCTTCAATGTACTGCTCTAATCGTCAGAAGATCGCACTATCCGTGAAAATAACTACACTGTAGAGCTGGGCCCAGAGATATTTCCTAGAATATAAATATTTCCTGCTTACATAGCAGGAAATAGTTACACTTACGGTCAAAGAAAGGCAGCCGCACTAACACATTTGGTGTTTACATTGGACATAAAATCTGTCATCGCGTGCTTGTGACAAGTGCGACCCTTTTGTCGCAACCAGACATAACTATGTTCGGAGGACCTAAAGATAAAAAAAGCCGATGTCCTACCTCTCGAGGACAGCCAAGCTTATAAGATACAATATTGTAAATTCGAATTACTCACCACCCTTCACGCGCGATGAATGAATAAAGAACAAAGAAGAACAGCTGACCAGCGGCATTAAGAAAACAAAATGGCGACTATCTATTATCGATCTCTGTGTTTTTTTAAAGGTAGGTAATTTAGGGTAGTCCATATGGGTAGTCCATATGGGTAGTCCATATGGCATTTAGGTAGTCCATATGGGTAGTCCATTTAGGTAGTCCATATGGGTACTCCATTTAGGTAGTCCATATGGGTACTTTATTTAGGTAGTCCATATAGGTAGTCCATTTAGGTAGTCCATATGGGCACTCCATGTAGGTAGTCCATATAGGTAGTCCATTTAGGTAGTCCATATGGGTAGTCCATTTAGGTAGTCCATATCGGTAGTCCATTTAGGTAGTCCATATGGCATTTAGGTAGTCCATATCGGTAGTCCATTTAGGTAGTCCATATGGGTACTCCATTTAGGTAGTCCATATGGGTACTCCATTTAGGTAGTCCATATGGGTAGTCCATTTAGGTAGTCCATATCGGTAGTCCATTTAGGTAGTCCATATGGCATTTAGGTAGTCCATATCGGTAGTCCATTTAGGTAGTCCATATGGGTAGTCCATTTAGGTAGTCAATATCGGTAGTCCATTTAGGTAGTCCATATGGCATTTAGGTAGTCCATATCGGTAGTCCATTTAGGTAGTCCATATGGGTACTCCATTTAGGTAGTCCATATGGCATTTAGGTAGTCCATATCGGTAGTCCATTTAGGTAGTCCATATGGGCACTCCATGTAGGTAGTCCATATAGGTAGTCCATTTAGGTAGTCCATATAGGTAGTCCATTTAGGTAGTCCATATGGGTACTCCATTTAGGTAGTCCATATGGGAAGTCCATATGGCATTTAGGTAGTCCATATCGGTAGTCCATTTAGGTAGTCCATATGGGCACTCCATGTAGGTAGTCCATATAGGTAGTCCATTTAGGTAGTCCATATGGGTAGTCCATTTAGGTAGTCCATATGGGTACTCCATTTAGGTAGTCCATATGGGTAGTCCATTTAGGTAGTCCATCGAGGATAGTCCATGGACTGGGGGTCAGCGAAATGTACCCACCCTCTGGTGTTCAATAGCCAAAATATAGAACAATTGTTGAGCGAGTAAATGGTAGTTAAATCAGAGTTAATGCTTTAGTATTAATTCACAAGCGGGGGAACCCTGCCTTTAGAGATTACAAGGAAACCTTAAAGTCTTTTATTTGATTCATATAATCTACGATGGGTAAGGTCATTCGAAAGCTATTGCATTTTTCGTTATTACACAATGCGATAAAGAAGTTAGTACATTTCGGGTTGAAAAGTTATTACATTTTGCGTTGAGTGATTTGTTACATTAGCCGTCGATATTAAGGCATTTAATTTTGCGTTAGCTTTCCATTTTGGGGCGATTATTACATTTTGCAGCGTATCATTTAGACTTGCTGAATCAAAATTGTAAAATAACCCTCGAAGGCCATCTTAGGGTAGAAGTTTAGAATATGTCTTCAAGTCAGTTAAAAATGGCATTTTCGAAAGACAACCATCTGGAATAATTATGAATGTGAAAAACAGGGCATCAGAGTGTCGTCGGTTTGATTCGAAAATATCGATCTAAGGAAACCAATCAGATCTGCATTAAAAGCCAAATAAGAAACTTACTTAAAACAAGGTTTTGAGTAGATCTGATGAGACCTGACGTCGGGCACAAGAAAACATTGGACCTAATCACCTTATTATTGTCCAGCCTGCTTGTAAAGTCAGACAAACGTCACTCTGAATGCCACGCTCTATTGACAGTCAGATATTATTTGCATAAATCACTCTCCTCCTTATTTTCAGTTTCCTATTTCTTTTTCAGTTGATATCGCTGATATTTGAAAGACCGCTTGATAAGACAGACTCCATGGGTGATATGCTACCTTCTAGTGTTCGTAATAGACCCAACCGGCTCAATTAATAATATTGTGGTGTGCCATTCAAACTCTTGGGTAATTACGCCTTGGTGACGCTGACCTCGCACGTAAATCGTAATTTCATATTCGTGGAAGTGGTAAATCATTATTTCAGCACTCAATCATCCTGAAAATCAGTGGACTTGGAAATCACTTCGAATAGTAGAGGTGAACACGTACTCACGGACGCAAGGAATTGCGTGAAATGGATGTCTGCTGTCCAATAGATTATTCCTCGGTTAAACGTTAGACCGGAAAATGGTAATTAGGACGTAGGCCACATTTTCACTACATTTTATCGCGGTTATACAAAAGATTCAACTGAAGACATCTTTTAAGATGTATGCCTTTTAAATGAAAATGTACCACCTCTTAAAGACCCCCCAATTATGTTCATGTAGAATATTTAAACATAAAACTCTGATGAAAATATATTCATCACTTTGGAAGAAGGTAAAGTATGCTTAATTAACTTTTTGCTTAAAGGGAAGGTACGGTCTAGAAAAAGTTTATCTCAATTAGAAGACTTTTTCCTCAGGAGTTCGAAAATAACTGCCATTTTGTCCAGTTTTCTTTGTATTAGCGACAACAACGCTTTGAAGTTGCCCATTTTTACAACTTTCGCGGTTAGAAAAACGCCATCTTGGATATTACGTCAGTTCCGACATATAAATAGTCAAAATTTGTTCGGCGCTTTGTCCTTGTTGACCTGTTTGACGTTTTGGGCATTTTTGCTATCTCTTCTACCAATATCGATTCTTGATTCTTAGGAGGTAACTTTCCTTTTTTAGCAACTTTACGCTTTCGTGTTTCAGACGTTGGAAAAGAATTGTCTACACTTCCTTTTAAATATTTCGGGACCATTGACTTTCAATTTACCACGAAAATGGCAGCTGCAAACAACCGAGCTACAACTTGGCTTTCTGTCTTGTCGTCTACAAAATAATATTTAAAAGGATCGTTTAAATTACTTTATACTACGATAAAGAACCTTCAGATTATATTTTTCAAAAGCTACACCATTAAAAAATGTTTAAGGTCAAAAGATCACGGTTATTTTTAATCTTCGGTTATTTTTAATCTTCGACGATCACGCAATGTCAGCAATCAAAGCGTGGAGAGAATCGCAAATAATTCTTACCTTAGAAGTTTTATCTATCGTTCAAACTCACCAGGGTGTTTAGGAAATCTGTTAAACGTACACGTTTCCCTCTCTGACTGGAGATTACAGTCAGGAGTAAAGCACTCAACCATTTTACTAAGTGAACATTGCGTTACACGACTCAAGACGCCATATTGAGAAGTTTGTTTAGAACCTTCCGAAAGTGCCTCCCTGGTAACTTGACGTCATGATTTCGGTACTCTATCGTTGAAATGAGGCGAACTGTCATGTGATTGAATGTCAAAATACATACTAAAATTCAAAAGGAAAAGGTGTAAGCCTCCACAAGCTACCGGAAAGTGAAATATTAAAGAAAGGTCAGCCGGCAAAAATAACCCGCGACGATGGCTTGCCGAACCCTGCAAACCCCTGCAAACCCCTGCAAAACCAAACTGCCAGACTTCCAACGAGATGTACAGGCATGTAAGTTTTCCTTGCTGACCTTCGCTTCGAACTGAAAGCTATGCTTACCTTTTCCATATTCAACACAAATTTCAGTTATTTATTCTATGAACTTTTTCAAACCATTTTATTGTAAGCGAATAAATTGGAGCTCGAAATGGTGGTACACCGTGTGTGGTAAATTCTCAGTCGCCACCCTTGACCAAAGCCGATTTTCAACATCATGTGCTTTTCCAAGCACTGTATGAGTCCACCGAGTAACTTTTCTTTACCCACTAGCCACATTCTCCTGCGAAAAAAAACAAAGTGACATTTAATACATTGCGAGCAATTAATTAAGACAAGCACGTTTGCGACAACTACAAATTATCGTTCGTCAGGCAGGCGCCCATATTTCACTATATCACATCGATTGGACACGATAAAAATGATATGAAAATGTTTATGTCTTCCAACCAACTGTAAAGATCAATGATATCCAGGTTTTTTTCTTTTTTTTTCAAAAACGTTCGGCGGCAAAATAAAAGGAACGGGATGAGCTGATGATAACGCAAGAGTTTGAAGATAATGCAAGCAACGAGAAGAAGTTCATAAGTATTCCCAATCAAACTTTCGGAGTAGAAAATAATTTTCATATATATCAAAAATCGGTCGGGTGTTAGGTCACACTTAAAAGACGAGGTTACCCATGCTTGCATAGTCTCCTTCCCAGCCGTTGTTTGGGCTTGTCACACAACTCTCCCTCCCAGGTTGGTGGGGGAGGAAGCGTTCCGTGACGAGCCCAAACAACGGCTGCGATGGAGACTAATACTTGCAGGAAGTTCTAGAGTTGTGGGGTTTGTTCAGTGCATTACGCACAATTATTTATGCTAATTACCATTTGAAATCTGTTAAATTGGATGGAATGTGGCTGCCAAACGGTAGCGATATTTAATCCTTAAATTATTGATCTTATGTAGGCCATATATTTGTGAATTTAAACTTTTTGGATTTGAATTTAAACCTTTTTCATTTAAATTTAAACTTTTTTATTTAAATTTAAACCTTTTTTATTTAAATTTAAAGTTTTTGATTTAAATTTAAACCTTTTTATTTAAATTTAAACCTTTTTCATTTAAATTTAAACTTTTTGATTTTAATTTAAACCTTTTTATTTAAATTTAAACCTTTTTTATTTAAATTTAAACTTTTTTTAATTTAAATTTGAACTTGCAAATTTTCATTTAATCTTCCTGGGGCGAGCGCGGCCAGGCCTCATTCTCATGTGAAGGACGGGAAGAGGACTAGGCTGTGCTCGTGGCATCATGGCGGCAAACAGCCAGTTGGATGTCGGTGAAGAAGTCGAAAGATTTTTAGCGTCTGTTTTCATGGAATCGAGGAAGTTAGATCTTCAGAGAAAAGAAAAAGAAGACGAAGAAGATTTTATGGCTGACTTGTTAGCACACCTTGACCTGCTGATCAAAACTGTTGAGTTTTTGGCTGGAATTTTAGATTTGCCTGATCTTGATATCCAGAAGATCTAAAAAACTTGGAAAAAATTGAAGACGTTTTCTCTGAAATCGAGAGAGAATTTATTGCGCTTTATAACACATCAGGGGGAGTCGTTAAAACGCAATGTCAAGCTTCCGTCGTCTGTTTTAGAAAGTGAAGGTCCGCGTCGAACGAAATTCTACATTCCCAAGGAATTGCTCATAGAATTACCTGGTTTGAATTTCTCTTGGGCCACAATATCAAAAAAATGTTTGGGGTGTCAAGATGGACCATTTTGCGACGCGTAGCAGAATATGATTTAGGCCATTTGCAGAAGTTTTCTGTTATTTCTGATGAAAGGATCGAAGATATCATCAAAAACTATATTTCTCGTCATGGCTCTACTACGGGTGAGCCTTTTATGACAGGATATTTTCATTCTTTGGGTCTACATGTACATAGAAGTAGAATAAGGTCATCTCTCAATAATGTTGATCCCCATAATACAATCTTGAGACGGGGAACAGTTGTATCTAGAAGAAAGTACTTTGTTAAATGGCCAAATTCCTTGAGGCATATTGATGGCCATCACTTTCTTATTAGATGGAAATTTGTCATCCATGGCTGTTGTAAAAGAAATTCAAGAAAAATAATGTTTCTACATTGCAGTACAAATAATACACTCAACAAAATTACTTCAAGGAAGACTAAGATCTGTAGAAATCACTTAAGCGGGTAATTTGTAAGTTTCTTAGTTTGCATCAGAAATTTGTCAAACACAATCGGAGACGAGTTTAATATGATTTCTAATTGAATTAAGTACAATAAAAGGTAAAAACATTGCAATGAAAAGAAAAGCTAAATTTGGGTTTAAGGTCATTGTATACTGCAGAGTACAATTTACGAGAAATGTTTTCGCCTTTCGACCAATCAGAATCAGGTAATTTTGTTGAGAATATCATGGGTTGAAAATTATTTGCAACAATTGAAAATTTCCAAATTTCCAAAAAAAATTATTAAATTGCTTTTATTCAAACTGCAATATTAACTGTATACATGACCAAGCTAGGTCACTATCTTTATGACCATCTAACTGATCAAAATTGTATTGAACTAGAAATGAAAACTGGAACTTTTTTTCTAAACAATGTCCTCTTGTGGTTATCATGTCCTTATGAGGAAATAAATGCTGATTCCTTAGAATTTCAAATGACCTTGAACCTAACGGCACTGAACTACTAAATCATAATGTGCAGGAGTCAATCCCCACATGTTCTTACTGCATAGGTATTTTGTGCGTATTCTCTATACCAAGATATCTGCTACACTTACACAAATAAATGTCAAACAGCCTTAACAATTTAAATACACCTCATTGCATAAATGTTGGCCTTGGAAAAAAAATATAACTCTAGTACTTTAGCATGTTAAGAATATATTAAAATACAAAAGAAAAATAGGAACGCTTTTCTTTATATTATTACTAATGTGCTAAAGTTCTATTTCTTAGACGAAGTTTCTGCCAATAGGTGTAAGAAATTACACCTTTTACAATTACCCTTGTAAAATACAAAGTTATTCCATGAATCAGATTTTCATGGTTCAATTGCCCTATAACACTATGACATGAAATCAAAAAATCCTATTGTTCCCAAGCAATGGAACTGAAATAGACGAAATGGACTTTTGGTTGAATGTTAACACAAGCTCACAATGCACTCATGTGACTACGATTCTCAAAAAGCTTATTCTTTGGGGTTTGTATTTTGATTTTGTGAGCCAAAAAAATAGTACAAAAATATCTTCATTGTTCTTGGTGACGACACATTCTCCTATCATGTTAAACTAGTACTAGTAGGGACCTTAAGCAACCACGACGGCGGAAGGCAACGAGGACGTGGAAAAACAAGAGATCTAATTGGCAGAACAATAGCTCAGCACGTTCGTTTTGAAACTTTGTACATTTCTTAGCCGTCCTATGCAAAACAACAACGTGAAATCGCCAAACTTTGCGTCGTCTGCGAATCGAAACCGCGACGGCAAATTATTTTCATTTTCATTTGGAACTCAACGCTACTTTTATACGTCATGCTGAAGTTGAGCTGTGGCGCCATATGAGACAGTAAGCTCCTGCAGCCATTTTTGAAATTCTGACTAAGAGTAGAAATTCATTTTTTAATCAGTCTTCCTTGGCGTTGCAGTCCTGATTCCTTAAGGCCCCTAGTAACTGATATGTACATCTGATTGAGGCTCACTGTATGACACACCTCTAAAGTGTGTTTGACAGTTACAATTTGTTACATTATATCCAGACATTCATTTCTTTTGTTTTCAATAGTATCGATAACATTTAGTCCTGCTTTCATTATCGGAGAATACTGAATAGTAGTAGTAGTACTGAATAGTAGTAATAATCTTCTGAAAGATAGGTATAAAGACCATTATCGAGATATTTCATCTTTATTTCGCAGTTCATAAGTCTGATCCACTCCTTTCTTGGTCCCCCAAGGTCTTTTGCCATCTCCCCTATGAACTCGACTTCAAAGGTCGTAGTGTAATCTTTAATTCCAGCAAGCTCTGAGAGGGTTGTTTGCGAGAGGTTTTGTCGATCAGCACAAATGAAGTTAGTATTATCATAGGCTTCATCACATTGAGACTCGCTTTCAATGTCTAATTTTTCTACCAGGGATGAGGCTTTTTTGTAGAAATTTTAATATTTCTGCTGGATCAGTGAGTTTTTCAGCGTCAATACCCTGAATCAGGGCACTCACTACTTCATGACAGTGGGGTGGTGTGGAAAATTCATCCCCTTTATCTTTCCCCATTTCTGCCCCTTTTGTGGTTGCATCTAGAGAAGAGGAACTGGATCCCTGCAAAGGATCATTGAGACCTTTTTCTGACTTCACAATGGCAGTGATAGAAATTTCGTCACTGAGATCTTTTCCATCCACAAGGGCATCATCATAGATAAACTCAAATCCCTGCTTTATTTTGACATAAAGCAGTCCCTGACCAGCCATTTTCTTTACTACAGCATAGCTATATTCAGTGCCTGACCCAAGTTGGAGAGTTGAAATAGCTTTGTGTCTTACCTTGACAAATTCAAAATCATTCATGCCCATCAATGAGTATTTCTTCTTGAGTGAATCAAGAATCTTATTTCTGATAACGTTTTCGCCGTCCTCGTCAGTCAACATCAGCATTCCAGAAGTTAAAATTGAGTCCCACTTCAAAATTAGGAGAGCAACCGTCGTCTTGCATTTCTTCATCGTCAAAACAGCGAAGGAGAGCAAATTCTATTGGTTTTTGCTCTTTTTGGCTTCATTTCCTTTTCTTTAACTTGCTTATAATTTCCTCTAGATGCAGATCTCAGTCGTTCGCTTCGATTAAGACGTCGGCACAACCCAGAAGCCGAGCTCTCTCTTAGCATATTATTTGCTCTATTCAGTGTATCCTGAATAGAAGAAGTCGAAGACACAGATTGAGGTGAACTCTTGTTACTATCAGCAAGAATCTTTGATGCTTCATTAAGGAGCTTTGAAACTTTATCAAGGTCGGACGAAGAACTTGCCGACATGATGCCACGAGCAGAGCCTTATCGTCTTCTCGTCCGTCACATGAGAGTGAGGCTTGGCCGCGCTCGCCCCAGGAAGAATAAATGAAAATTTTCAAGTTCAAATTTTAATTAAAAAAGTTTAAATTTAAATAAAAAAGGCTTAGCTCTATATAAAAAAGTTTAAATTTAAATAAAAAGTTTAAATTTAAATGAAAAAGGTTTAAATTTAAATCAAAAAAGTTTAAATTCACAAATATATGGTTTACTTAAAATCAATAATTTAAGGATTAAATATTGCTACCATTTGGCAGCCATACTGGAACTAGTAATATCTGCTTGATGCGTCTGGTCGAGAAACAAAATTATCTTTAATCTATTAAATTTTCTGTCTTATCACAGTTTCTCTACAACCTCAATGACCGTACGACATGTGAAATAACAATTTTTTTTTCTTAAATGGGTATGCAACTGTGGGTTCGTTTGTGGCTCGGACAGTTGCTGAGTGGTGATTTAGCATCTGAAAAATTCAAGCACTTGAAAGTGAGACTTCTTGGAAACGTCAGATTTATTGATTTACACACTACCATTAAAATAGGAAATTTGGGATCAAACGCATTAAGTATTGATAACTCAAGAAAGTAAAGATGAGGATATAAGGTATGACATCTTTTATTTACGTCCGGCTCTATCTTTTTCTTTTGTTCTTAAAAGCCAGAAGATTCTTCAGTTATGCACCCATATGCGATATTTCTTTTTTCCTCCGATCCGATGTTTATCACGGTTGTAATACCTTTTAACCCTTCCAATGCAGCTGAGTTAAAAATATTCATGACTGAACCATGTTTTGACTCATGACACCAAAAGAATGATGTAAAACCAAATTTTATCCGGAAGATAAGTTTTAATTAAGCTACAACAGAAGAGATCAAGAAAGGTGGCCGCATTTGAAACGATTTTAAACCAATTTTGACCTTTTTGGAATAGTGGGACTGTGTCTTTTTGGGTTGATAACGAAACAGACGTCTTTATTATGACTAGAAGCCCCTTCAGTTGCGTTAAAAAAAAAAAAATTAGTTAGCCCAAACCAACCCTCATTTCTCCAACTTATCATGTCCCAGACAACGAGAGAACCCCTTTTGTCAGTTTCGTTGTCATCTTCAACGGAATCGTTGCTTGATGGAAATGATTTTTCTTCTCAAGGTTCAACCGTACCTGCAACTTCCATTTCTTTAACCCACGCTAAGTGCGAAGTTTTACTACGCACAGTAGAGCTTGGGGAAGAAAGAATTTATTCGTTGTTGGTCATCAGTTCAAGAGTATTTTGAGGCTAACCACAACAAAACTGCAATTGGCATATAAGATTTGCATGCATCAATTGGGACTTTTTAACGATATCACAGTTTTCTACGACATCAACTGCTAATCGACGGAACCACTTAAAAAAACGGATTTCAGTTATTTTGAAATTTCTTTTACCGAAATTGGATTTTATATATGATAAAATAAAAAAAATTAATACGCAACATATGTCTTTTTGTAAAACGGTGCGGGGTGAATAATGATGCTTCTTAAAAGGTTAAGACATCCACTCCGACAAGATTGTTGATTTACATGCGCTTTTGTCATATCTGTTTGCTCAGCCAGCGTGTCACATGAGGGAAACGTCATTCCCTTTAAACAGCTCTGTAAAGAACTTACACTCTCATTGCCTTTGCTCATTTCTGCTCACACTTTTAATTGAGCCACCAAGGCAGCCACAGAGCTATACGCCAAAATACACTGAACCTGATTCAATTGTGGATCATGCAAGCGTCATTCTTCTCATGTAATTTGACTTTAGGCAGGAGCTTCATATGCTGTAGTTCAGTCTCTTGATGATTTGCATGCCCGCATGAGCTTTTATCTTGAGCATGAAAATAAAAATGGTGCTAACGATAGTTGAAAGATTGTTAAGTCTCTCTGATTTTCTTATTATGAGGCCCACTTCCTAGGTTTGCCTGATGCTTCAATGATTCCTCAACCATATAAGTGCTGCAGGCTAAAAAGAACGATTTACATAACCCGAATGCTAATGTGACACTATCTATGGAGACTTAAAATAATTCGCCCAGGTTAAGCTGAGCTGGTGTTTATGGAGTTTTTCCAGGTCTATTTTAACATTCAGTCAGCCGGCCATACGAATGTTAGCTGTCGCAGTATCTTATCCAATTTTTCTTGTTTAATCATCATAGAGATCCTTTCTCAATTTCCATTTGAACGAAAGAGAGTTTATGAGGAACTTATATTTTTTTTAAGTTAGCTTCCGTTCTCGCAAAGTTTTCTCCTTTTTTACGCCTGAGCAAAAACGCGAAGAAACTTCGTCTCACTGGCTGAAGACAAATATTTGGGTAGTACGGCGTCAAATAATTTTGCAGATGCAAGTTTTGAAGATAATTTTTCAAAAATGTCTTTCCTATATCATAGCACGGCGCAGCGTCAATAACTCAAGCACTAAAACGAACTATTTAAACGTGACAAAGTGATTCTGGCTGCTTCTTTCGATATCGTCGCGACACGATCTATAAAAATTACCTTATTCCTTAACTAAAAAATTGAGGATATGTAAAGCTTCAAAGTGTCTTTGTCAATTCACCAGCCATCATACTTTAATTTAACTCTTTTATCAGCAGTTGTGCCGATAAAGACTTTGTACCTAAGAACTGACATAAAGGCCAAAATTGACAAGAGAATCTTGAAGTTAAATTAAAGAAAATGACGATAAGACAATATGTCGATTCAATTCATGAAGGAAAGCTTTTAATTTGTTATCTGCCCAACTAAACAATTGTTCACTCACGACAGACCCTATTGGGTGTTGAAATCGACAAATCGATGTCGAATTTCCATCAGCGAAAATAAATATTTGGGGATGAAAATTTTAAGTTAGGTTAATGCCTGTACGGAAAGTTATGTATTCAGGCATATATTCCTTATTCGATATTCGCCCGTTATTTCAACATGGCAGTGTATATTTCAGAGCCGTATAACAATTTCAAAGTCATGTCTCTGTGAAATAAAACAAGGGAATTATTTGCATGCAATGAAAATAAGTGATATGGTTATGTGATAAAAATCAAATTGACAAGTTTTAAAAAAAGCAATTTTAACATTGGAGTGATCTGAAATACGTTGTGCGCTTTCTTCTAATTACGTATGCAAAGCCGAAAACACGGAGAAGTGAAATGTTGACGCCATACCAAGTTGTCCTGCAACCTAAAAGGTTGTTTTAAAAGGCTGAGTTGTGCAAGGATCCTGTGGCGAGTCCTGTTTTAATTTCTAGTCTTCGAGTAATGCCGCTAATGCAGGTAAAACTGATATTTTCGTTTCCTTTTCCTTCCATCAACGAAGTTTACGAGCGATTTCTATTTCACAAACACTAACTGATGTTCTCAGATAACGTTTAGGCTGAATAATATATGGAAGTTTTACCGAAAAACGGTTCATCTTTGTTGAAAAAAAGGCTCTTGTAAGTTTTTCAATCTTTCATTTATTACACTTCAAAGATGCCTGGGATTTTACGTTTTCATCCATTGGTTCAACTAAACCAACAACATTCTGTGAGAAATTTGTCTACACTTTCTGTGCATTGTAACGATCCTTGGAAACCATCTTGGGATGAGAAAATTCTAAGCCTTGTGTTACAGGAAACCTTTCAGTTAAATCATTATTTTCAATTATTAGACATAACTGCGTTCTGTTTGCACAGTGCATTATTTCTTCTCGAGCTAGTGGATGCTAATGAAGGTCTGTCATCGACTTACAGCTGCTCCAGATGATCAAAAACAAACCAAAATACTCGCAAAGAAATAAAATGACATACTTGGAACACTGTTTTCCCAAATTTCCACAGATTTCCTACATTTTCCTATATTACAAATCTACATTCCACCGAAGGCAACTTTCTCTTCTTTTCGTCTTCCTGTTCCTTAGACCAGGAGGTTAATTACGCATTTAAATATGTTTTAAAATACGGAGCACCTGCATCACCTCCACAAAACTTGAGAAACTGCAAAGTCGCCTTTTTGAACTAATCTTGAATTTCCGCGCGTAGAACAGGTTTCCAGCTTGTTTTTATTGTTTTTGTTGTTGTTTTTATTCACTCAAGTTGATGAATCAAAATCATTGGAGAAATCGAAGAAAAAATTGGTTCAAATTATAGGAACGGACTGATAATGGCCGTGTTTGTTATATGATCATTTTTGTCGATCGCATACCATTTTGAACATTACCTAATGTAGATATCCAGTACAACAACCTCTCGACGCAAACTTTCTTTTAAAAGTTGTTCCAAACAGAGTGCGTTATCTTTTACTGTCTTATCGGGTAGAGTTTACGTTTACGTGCGTGTGAAATTTCCAAGGTGACAGCATGTTACCTCAAACGCCATTGACAATCGGTTAGAGTGAAGGCGTTTGTTATGGTGGGGATTAGATTTTCATGTAATATTTCCTAATTCGATGGATAAAGAAGCAATTATCCCTAGATTCATTACGTTATGGGTTACATCCTTACAAAAATAGTATAACCCTCACACACATCATGTAAAATAAGACTTGCTTCAAAGCGAAATAGCTACCAAACGGTGTTCGTTAGTTTGACCTCTGCCGCATTTGAGCTTTAATTAGTTTTTAGTGACTTTCAAAGCGGAAGACACAAGCCCGTGTTGTACGTGGATGGACTATTAATATGAGCCATGTTGGATTTCAATTCATTTTAAGCCCCACACATATAAGCATTTAAGTTTGATATTCCTGTCGGGCTGTCATGGGGAGATGCGTGCCCGATACCCGCATTAATATTCAAAACAAATCATCTTGAAATGTTAAAATAGAGGACTGATCAGGATTGAACTCAGTAGTTCATCAAGTTCATCAGGCTCGGGCTTCTGAATTTTCAAACCTTTGGACGAGGGAAGCAAGGTTGTCAAGCTTGTCTAGAGGTATACGGTGTCTCTTAGTCTACATCAACCTGAAGAAACACTTGGATCATTGAACTTGAAATGTATTTATTTTCCTTATTTTCTCTTCCTTTAGAGCTAAGAGATTACAAGTCTATAAGGTGACAGTGGTCTTCCATACATTCTATCGCAGGTACATAGCAATGTATTATCAAAAGACAATTAACGCCTCTAAACTTAATAATTTAGAGGGGAATAAGTTGATGTTGAAAAGCGAATTCAAGGGGAGATCGATTCTCTGTTTCCAAGACAATTCTATACATGTGCCATTGACGGTGTCTTTACATACTATATCGTTCATTATCTCAAGTGCTATTTTTCTTCTACCAGGTGTTAAACTGGGAATGAAAGATTAAGTGAAATGAAATCGTTATTGCTACTGCTTCTTTCTGATAATCTGTGCTAACTTAGAGTCTAAACCTAAGCATTACCTTCACTTTGATTCTTAGATTCATTATCAGTAACAAAGTTATAATTATTTATCAAGAAACTCGTAATGTGTTTTTGCTTGCCTGTTCCTGTTTCCACCAATTCCTTCCGGCCTTTCCACTACTCCATTGACGTCCAGGAACATCGGTCTAAACCAGAGTGAGCTTGATTTTTGAAAAAGTTCTTATAAGTTTTTCTCTACAAATTCTCAATCGATTCCTCTCACTGCGTGTGGTTCATTTTATCTTGTAAACGAGGTTGCTATCAAATAAGATTTAAGGGGCTAGGCTGTTAACTCGTGATTCGTCAAATAGTAATATTAGGGCCATCTTATCTAACAACAGATCTATCTTATCTAGCAACAGAAAAAGAGAAACCGAAGATGACGTTAAAAGAGACCGAGGTGGTTATCCTCACAGTCCTGTACGCCATCACTATGCTCGTAGCATTTTCGGGGAATGGTTTCCTCATCTACATCGTGTGGAAGAAACCTGAAGTAAGATCGCTGACAAGCTTCATGTTCGTCAACATGGCCATCGCTGATTTGCTGGTGACGTTGGTTGTGATGCCCTGGTCGATTGCCCAACTCTACACAGACAGTTTATGGATGATACCAGGAATATTGGGAGACATCACGTGCAAAGTTATCGTATACACTGCCTATGTCACTATAACAGCGTCCATCCTCTGCCTGACCTTCATGGCAGTCGATAGGTACTATGCCATTGTTCATCCCTTCCGCCGCCATCTTTGGTTCCGAAAGCCTAAACTGACAGTACCATTTATTTGGATCATGTCATTGGCCTCTATGTCCATTTTCCCTGTTGTACAAACCGTGGAAGCCCACAATTCCCAATGCATGCTATCTGTTTACGTTTTGGGTCATCCACTCTGGGCTCAGCGAGGAATATTCCTCTTCCTAGTAGTGGTCAACTATCTGATCCCTTTGAGTGTTATTTCTGTCCTTTATACTATTACCGCACGGAGGTTATGGTTCCATGTTGCACCTGGAGTGGAACATTTGACAGGAAACCGAGAGCAACTCGAAACCTCGAAGAGAAGAGTGGTTAAGATGCTCATCATTGTTACCTGTACCTTTGCCCTTTGCTGGCTCCCAGCACAGGTGGTCCACATGATAATTGTCATGCAAGCATGGAATATTGAGGTAACTCTTGAGCTGATTGTCATGTTTGTGTGTTTTTGCTTTGGTCACGCCAACAGCGCCATCAATCCATGGCTGTACATATTCCTGAGCAGCAAGATCAATACGGCATTTACAAGAATCGTCAGTAGAAAAAGCAGCCGGTCACCTCCGAGTCTCTGTGTCAAAACATCAAATGCCTTTTTACCACCTGCAGACGAAGCTATCCAGAAAGAATCAATACTGTAATCTCTGTCATAACATGAAACATTTATCACCATCTTGGTAATTATACCTAAGAAAGCGAAACTTTCTTAAAACTTGATTGATATGACCCCATATATACGGTGTGATAAGGGTAATAAGCTAAGGACTTAATGTGAAATTGAAAATCTCAACTGATTTATACAACTGCTCTATCGGCTGCTAACAATAAAAGAGGGGATCAGATTTTGTTTTGTTATTGTTCTTGTTCTCAATTTTGACAGCAAGTTATCTCTGGAAGTAGTTAGAGTTTAAAATTGAAAGTTATTACGGAAATATTTCATTTTTGTCAATAAAGTAAAATTAGTTGTCGTCAAAGGAGGTCTTTGAGAATTATTTACCTTGGTGAAGGTACATAGTGGTGGAAATTTCAGAATTGGCCGGTAAGTGCGCTCCAAGAGCACTTGTGCAGTATATACTAATTTGGTTTGTTTTATTCATAATTTTCGCATTAATGATAAAGAATCGTTCCCCACAGTTTTACTAATTATATACCAAAAAATGATAGATTTAGTACCTGTGAACCATGCAAGAACGGTTACCAGCCGAAATTACGCCGTTAGTTAACGACGTAAAATCTCCCAACATGCATAACAACGACTGGAGGAAATTACGACGTTAGTTAACTGCGTAAAATCTCCCAAGATATTTTTGCCGACGTCTGTTCTCAACCTTAACAACATCTCATTGTAATAAACCTGTAATTCAGCTCTATGCAAAAGGTTTGAATAAACGTCATATTAGTATCATATTATATATATAACACATAAATATAACACATAGATATATATAACATACACAAGATGTTAGACATGGCGATGTGTAAGTCGGCCCTCGGCCGCTCGGTAACACTTTGGCTTGTTTCAAGTTTAATTTTCAACTCCATTTATCGCAACCCATTGAACCTGGAAGATAAGCGTCTAGAGATATGCCTGGAAGGATCTGTTGTCGCAAAAGCTTTATGTGTGCCGTTTTTAAGTCTTCCTAGAGTTCAAATGCGAATCAAGTCATCCGCCATTGTTCCAGCTCCTGCTAGTCATAGGTTATTACTTGGTTTAAAACTCCTAAATGTCGCCTTATTCACCATTATTTTGGCCCTCTGCAATGATGTTGCCAGTAACCCTGGTCCAATTGATGTTACGCAGTTGGATTTATCGACTCTGGAAGGGAGCTTTTCTTCGCCTACTGAATACAGTCCGTCGACAACGACAACAGGAACTTCGTTTCTGTCCGCACCCGATAAAAGCGATTTCTCTTCTTCATATTTTGATCTTGGACTCGGGGAAAATGGTCTACGAATCGGCCATTGGAACGTCAACTATTTAACAACAACCAAGTTTGAACAAATCAAGCTGTTTCTACTTGAAAACATGCGCTCAGGTCATTCTCAATTGGATGCTTTGTTTATTACTCAGACATATCTCAAGCCCGACGTTCCAGATACTTGCTTTGCAATCCCGGGTTTCACAATTCACCGAAGGGACAGAAAGACAAATGGTGCCGGTATTATGGCTTTTATTAGTCAGGATCTTATTGCAAAACGGAGAAATGACTTGGAAAGCACGGAGGTGGAGGCAATTTGGCTGGAAGTGTGTCCTTATAAATCGAAGCGATTCATTATTTTCGGAAGTTTTTACCGACCACCGTCCTCCAAAATGGAGATGACATTGACCATAACGATAGGAAGAATTATGATAAGCATAGACTCGCTAAAGGGTTGCGTGGTATGAATTTTAAACAATTGGTTGATTTTACAACCCGCCCCATAAGCAAAACTTTCCTTGATCATGTGTACCGTAATCAACCACAGCGAATAAATTTTGTCACCAGTGCAGACATTGGTTTAGCAGATCATCTACCAGTCTTTGTAGTTCGCAAGTATGCACGCGAAAATTTAAACAGACAGTCTTCTCGAATGAAGTACCGTGACATGAAATCTTTTGATAAGGATCAATTAAAGCGAACAGTGGAGCAGATCCCATGGCAGACAGCGTTTGTGTTCGAAGATATGGGTAGATAACGAAGGAAACTTCATGGGTTTTTTTGCACTAAACCAATTTCATTGCTTTAACTCGCTGAAAATGTATCAAAAACAAACTTTTCGCTCTTTATTCCTTTTCCTATCTTTTTCTTACGGAACCTTCCCCTCTTCCTTTCTCAGAAATACCGGAATTTCAGGTATGGCAAACTATTCATTATCTAGAAAATCAGATTGAAACAAAAAATTGTGATAAACTCGCTGGTTGTAATTTTCATTTTCGCAGTCTCGGTCAAATCATTTTCCAGGTTACAAATCAGCTTCTTTCGTTGTGCCTCAGCTCTCAGCTGATGCTCCAGGAAAAAAAAAAGAACAGTTTGGGTGAATTCTACGTTCATGTTTTCCATATGTTTCACTTTTAGTCATTTGAATTATCTTTTTAAATTTTTTTACAGTTGATAGCCAGTGCGGAAATGGGCCAGACATAGCATTCATTTTGGATGCAAGTAAAAGTACAACAACTATCTTTGGGGATGTTCAAAGATTTGTGACGGCAGTCACTATGGAAATCTTCATGAGTTGTAAAACGCTTAATGCTGCGATAGTGTTTTTCGGCGAGGAGGCTACTGTGGCAAAAAATTTTTCCCAGATTTTCAATTTATCTGAGTTTCGCTCTGCATTTAATTATGTCCCTCCGCCCATGCCTGGTTCAAGAAAAATGATAAACAAAGGTTTAGAAGTGGCGTCAAAAAAGGTATTTCGATTTTCTCGGAAGAACGTCGCGAAAATTGCAGTTTTATTACTGATTGGGCACAAACGGCACCTTTCGATATATTTGCGCCCGCGCAGGAACTTAAGGAGCAAGGTGTTCACATTTTGGTCGTCGGCATAGGTAATGATATTGTCTTCGAGAAACTTCAAAACATGACAGACAGACCAGATAAAGAATTTATTCTTGCGGTATTCTCAACTGACCTTTTGCTACTGAGGATCGACGTCAAAATGGTTATCCGGGCTGCTGGTAAGACTATTTGTGCAAATTAGATAATTGAACCTACTATTAAACACGAAGGCGCGCTATAAAAGGAGCCTTGGGTCCCACTGGACCATTTGTCAATCAATCGTCGTGTGATGTAGAACTCTTAGAGTCAAGTCAGCTTGAGCTACAGCTACTCCAAAGCAGTGAAAAGCAGGCGCATTCCTTAAAATTTTTTTATGTCTTCATCACAATACAAGAATTCTTGAGATTTGTATTTCCTCCCTCCAATGGAAACTGTCTTTATTTGTGGCGGTAAATTTGAGATCGAAGTAGATGGTTCGCACGTTACCTCATGCCACCATGCTGGTGGAAGTAAACAAAAGGTATCTCATAAGCTCCTTTTGTTCCTCTACCAGCATTTGAATTTGAGCCGCGCACGTCAACGGTGAGTGACAAATGAGCCTAAGTCTTCCCAGGGAAGACTTCTTTGTATAGCGCGCCTTCGTGTTTAAGCAGATAGGAATTAATGTACATCACATTCAACATGAATTGTTCAACTTTATAGGAAAATTCATAGCCTGACTCGTGAATTCCGCGATTGATGCGATATCGCATTTCGCGTGCAATTTGTCGCGGAATTCACGAGTCAGGTAACAGATTTTCCTAGAATCGCATCACTGAAAAAATTAAAAAAAGGAAACAGTAATAATTTTGTTTGTTTTTATCCTGGGCGCGAAACAAGAGATGCGAAACAATATATAGCGGTCAATGTGTTCAAAAAGTGTTGTTTCATAGAAGATTTTGCGTCAAATCGAATTTTTTTCAGAATTTTCAACATAACGCAGCGCAATTTCTGGCCTTGAAGGCAAGTAAACAACAATCTAAGCATGACGAATTTTACCGCGTGGGCTTTGTACACGTAAGAAATTTGTACGTTTTTCGCATATATCAGCAAATCAAAAACTGTTTTGAATAAATCTGTCGTCCCGAAATATTTCTTGGCCATTTTAGGGATGTTACTAAAACTGGGAACTGGGAACGGGGAACGGGTAACGGCAAACGAGGAACGGCAAACGAGGAACGGCAAACGAGGAACGGCAAACGGGGAACGGGAAACGGGGAACGGCAAACGGGGAACGGCAAACGGGGAACGGCAAACGGGAAACGGGTGTACAGCGTTTTAATCATTTTAGGGATGTTACTAAAACTAGGAACGGGGAACGGGGAATGGGAACGGGGAATGGGGAACGGCAAAAGGGGAACGGCAAACGGGGAACGGCAAACGGGGAATGGCAAACGGAGAATGGCAAACGGGGAATGGCAAACGGGGAACGGCAAACGAGGAACGGCAAACGGGGAACGGCAAACGGGGAACGCGTGTACAGCGGTAACCCACCTGAGAATTCAAAATGGCGGAGTAAACGATGTTTACATACACTGATTTTATCGCTAGGTCGCCGCTTGCAGCGAAATTAGACGACTCGCTTTTATTTAACTATTACCCAGGCGAAGCCACGAAGCCTAGTATTCCGAGGCGAGAATTCGAAGTCAACGTTTCTGCAATGGCTGCCACCATTTGTTCTGACGTCTCTCTTTGTTTTTCCTTCCTGAAATCTGCATCTTTTGGCTGAGTTTGGGTATGTTGGTTGTTTGCATTGCCCAACAGCATTTTTTGCAGATAAGTAGCAAGGAGGTAATATCTTAGATTAACAGAAATGAGCTAGGAAACGTAATAACCAGCCTAGTTATTGAAATTACTACAGGCAGATATCTGCTTACCTTACCGCAAAATAACATCAGGAACACATCTTTGTATCGACCCATAAACTTCCATGTAAACAATAGAGAAATCAAACATTGACAGAACTTTTAATAACATTTAATTTTACATGTTATCAAACATTTGATTTAACACTTAATCTTCGAAAGGCCTCAAAAAAGCTTTGAAGACATGCTAAAATATGAAAACATGAAATATGAAGATGAAGGTCTACCAACCCAGGTTAAAATTGTCTTTTACTGCAATAAATAGCATTTTCCTTCTTAGACATTGTTTTCAATTTCATAAGAAATCATTTTAAGCGACAAAACTTACTGTTTAAAAAAGAAAAAAACAACTAGAAAAAAACAACTGTCATTTAAAACTCAACATATCATTTTAAGCGACAAAACTTATTGTTTAAAAAAGAAAAAAACAACTTGAAAAAAACAACTGTCATTTAAAGCTCAACATATCAGTCATTCAGCTGTTTGCTTTTCAACATTATTGATATTGCTTGGTTGTAACGGTGAAGATATTGGAGGTAAACTTCGTTACCTTGCAGTACAATTACTCTATGAATATAATAATAAATGCCGCGAGCTTGTAGTTCTGAGTTGATTGTTCAAATGTTGTGCATGAATTGTAAGATACTCACCTCTCCGAGGATTTCATCTCTATGCAACCTGCAATGTGTGCCAGACACAAACTAAATTTATGAGGCACTCAACATTTCAAAGTAAAATCCTTCAATAAAACCTACACTTACCGTCCATGCTTTTAGCTCCGACGATCGCGTTCGAAGAGCGTTCTCAAAACTAGTTGCCAGACCCTTTTAGTTCCCTTTACTCCGCCATTTTGAATTCTCAGGCGGGTTACCGCTGTACACTCATTCCCCGTTCGCCGTTCGCCGTTCGCCGTTCGCCGTTCGCCGTTCGCCGTTCGCCGTTCGCCGTTCGCCGTTCGCCGTTCGCCGTTCGCCGTTCGCCGTTCGCCGTTCGCCGTTCGCCGTTCGCCGTTCGCCGTTCGCCGTTCGCCGTTCGCCGTTCGCCGTTCGCCGTTCCCCGTTCCCCGTTCCCCGTTCCCCGTTCTTCGTTCTCCGTTCTCCGTTCCCCGTTCTCCGTTTCCCGTTCCCCGTTCTTCGTTCTCCGTTTCCCGTTCCCCGTTCCCCGTTCTCCGTTCCCCGTTCCCCGTTCCCCGTTCCCCGTTCTTCGTTCTCATTTCCCGTTCCCCGTTCCCCGTTCCCCGTTCCCCGTTCATCGTTCCCCGTTCCCCGTTCCCCGTTCCCCGTTCCCCGTTCCCCGTTCTTCGTTCTCATTTCCCGTTCCCCGTTCCCCGTTCCCCGTTCCCCGTTCCCCGTTCCTCGTTCCTCGTTTCCCGTTTCCCGTTCCCCGTTCCCCGTTTCCCGTTCCCCGTTCCCCGTTCCCAGTTCCCCGTTCCCCGTTCACCGTTCCCCATTCCCCGTTATTAGTTTTAGTAAAATCCCCATTTTAGTCTTGCTTCATATCGATAAATTCCATGGAACTTGAGATCTCTTCACTCACGGACAAATTCGCATATTTGAAATATGATCCACATGCCATTTGCACACATGAGAAAATGTTTAGCGATATTTATCTTTCATCTTGATTTTTTAGTTAAAACGTAACATGCACCTATCGCTTTTTTCGTCCGAAAGAAGTTCTTTAATTAGTCTTGTTTCACTGGAGCTTGTTTTTTGGAAAAGTTGATTTTTTAAAATTTACTGCGTATTGTGTTTGCTCTCTTGGTTTCTCCAAAATTTTGACTTTTCAATGGGTTTAATCTATACTGAATGAATGATTTTTAGCTAAAACATTTTAATATATGTAAAGAAATTTTATTGCAAAATTTTCACTCATTGGGAGCTCCGCTTTTAGGCTTGGTTAAATCTATATATTACAGGTTTGACAGTATCTGTATTAGTGTCGACAGACGGATGCCCAATGGCTGAAATAAATTTGTGTCGTTAAACTTTTCCTGGCCAAGTTTGGAAAGGATCTCGGTCTTTATTAGGCAATTCTCACAAGTACAATTCGTTTTACCGTCAGGACAATTAAATTTGATAGAAGTTTTTGTTTGTCTATTGAACAGATAATCCGTCAATTAGTGTGGCAGAGGATTCTGTACAGCTTTTTGCCGGAAGAAAGGCCGTCATATTCTGCAACGTGACCGGCCGGCCCCTTCCAACAGTGAAGTGGTTCATGGATGGCATGGAACTCAAAGATGGTGATCTCAACTATTCAGCATCCCATAAAGAAAAGAAACAGGGGGACAATATTTTTTCATCATTACACCTTTCTGAAGTCGACTGAAGTCGACGGAAGTCATGCTGCCGACTTCACCTGCCAAGCCAGGAACAAGTATCTTACAAGATGGCGTGTCATTCGAGTATCAGTCACCTGTGAGACAATTTTTTTCATCATCATTTCGTGTTTTGTCTCGTTACTCACTTATCTAAAAGAAAAATAAATGAATTATCAATTTATTTCTGTATTGATTTAAAATGAAAATTGGTAAAGCGTCAGACGTTTGTCAGTATTCGAAATTCACCTACTGAAACTTTTTGGAGTATGAATCAACTAACTTCGGGCAACTAACCCTCCTCGTTTCCTAATTTAATTTATTGGTCTTTATCTATTTTATCACTGTTATAATTGCTTTTGACGTTGCTTATTTTTAAAATTGCTGACAAGCAGCTTCGCAATCGCAAAAAATCAAAACCAATACTGTCAATGTCAACTTCAAGAGAGAACCGATGACCATCTTTTAATAAACGTGGTTTTACTCTCTCGTGTAGGTTCACCAACCGTTCCTGAGCTTACTACAAGAAATCGTCAAGTTACATCAGACTTGTCAAATGCCACATTAAGATGTCATGCAAACGGCCTGGATTACAACAAGTTGCATCTCTACCACTCGCGGTGGACATTTCAAGGCCTCGCCTTAAAAAAAAAAATGGAAATTACAGCGTGTCTGATTACTTTCTGCCTCCCAACTTTTGCCAGCAATAGAAAGGTTCTACAATTCTTCGTTTTAACAAAATTTCTAAAGAAAATTTGGGTCAATACGTTTGTGAACTACTACAGTCTAATACTACGCTCGCAGTAGAAGACATTTTATTGGGTAAGATATTCATTTATTTTCGCTACCATTGTCTCAGCATCTAACGGTATGACGCTGATCAGCAATCCTGTAAAAACTACGCTCAAAATTGGAGTTTATTTTCTCAGTTTTTATGTCCATCCATATCTAGCTCATGACTCAAAAGCATCTGAAACAAATTCTAAACTTCAAGTAATGTGTACAAAAGCTCTCCTAAAGGGCATGATCACTATTTCTGAAATATCTTCTCTGTACCGTTAACTAAGTTCTTATATTTATCAAACCATCCTTCCTGCCCTTTTTCTTCCGTGATTCCTTCCATCCACCCATTCACCCATCCACTAATTTGCACGTGCTCAGTCACTGGCACTGATTTGTGGAATGTCAAAGGAAGTATTAACCGGCGTCGTATAATCGAGCCTTCACAAACAATGATGTATTTAATCAAATGGTCGCTAGTAAAACCGCATGCATAGATTAACACTATGATTGTCGAGCAAGCCCATGTAACAGGAAATTAGTGGCCACGAATCATTGAAGAATGTGTAAAACAAAACTGGAACTTTATTAAGTTAGCTTAAACTATCTTATCACTCCAGACTTACGTATCTGGGTGTGTATATCCGTAGCTAATAAAACAAAGCAATTTGTAACTCTAAAAATGATGGGATTGAGATAGGTCGTAGAACAGAACGTGTTTGTTTGTTTGTTTGTTTATTATTATTTTATAGAGCATTACAAGCAAATTTACACAACCCGCATATAGCATTAGCTAGTCTTGGCGGGTATTAGTAATAAATAATTAAATACTATACATTGTAAACTAAAGAAGTTTCACTACCACAATAAACTAAAGAGATTTACAATAAACTAAAGAGATTTCATTGCTACAATATTATAGGGGTTATAAGCCATGCATTAGTTTACTACATTATTAGCTAAAAGATACGTACAGTTGTCATACAAATTAAATACAATAAAATTACTAGTGAGTTAAGACAAGACAAATACAGGCAGAGCAGACTGGAAAGTAGAGAGGAGAGAATTGTGATATACGGATGCGAGCGAAGTACTACAGTTATAATTTTCGATAATCATTGGTATTGAATTTCAATGTTAGTGAATGGGCGTCAACATAATAGTCCTCAATCCCAAGTATAGTCAAAAGCAACTTTTGAATTTTCCTTTTGAATGCTCTTTTCGTGAGCTTACGCAAGTCAGGGTTTAGACAGCTCCATAACCTCGTACCAAACGCAGAGAAAGACTTAAATTTCATTTGGAATCTAGATTTCTGTACATAGAAATTCTCCCTGGAAGAAAAACGCGTGTTATATGTATGGACGTCAGATGCATTAATAAAAAGTTCGCGAATATTCCTAGGTGTAGAGCTAGTGTAATGTTGGATTGTGAAGAATAAAGTCAAGTTAACCGAAAGTATGCAGTCCAAGTCTGTAAAACCAGCGTGTGCAGAGTTTCCTCATAGCTAACATAAGTGAGAAATTCTGCGAACTTGGCAGAAGATAAATGAAAAGCAAAGCTGTAGAGGAATTTTTGAGGAGATTTTGAGCAAGAGCAAGATATCTAGCAAGAATCAAACAATCAAACCCCTGCAAGACTAATGATAAACATGGCGGCTTCAAAACTAATAGATGACAGAAAATAGCCTTAAATAAACTTTGTAATTTTATGCGTAACTAGATCTCATGAGGGGTGGGAACATTTCGCTGACCCCCAGTCCGTGGACTACCCTCGATGGACTACCCATATGGACTACCTAAATGGACTACCCATATGGACTACCCTAAATTACCTACCTTCACGCGAGCGAATCGAGCGAAAAGAGGGACTTCATTCTCTTTTGTACCAGACGCGTTCAACCGGCGACAACCTGTTAAAAATAAACCGATATATTTCCACGATATATTTCCACGGCTGTTATTAAAGAGAAAACAAATGCTTCGAGAATCTACCAGGACTGCTTGATCGCTCTTGACTGACGCACGGTTGGTGTTATTGTGTAGCTTTAGTTTAAGCTTCAATGTACTGCTCTAATCGTCTGAAGATCGCAATATCCGTGAAAATAACTACACTGTAGAGCTGGGCCCAGAGATATTTCCTAGAATATAAATATTTCCTGCTTACATAGCAGGAAATAGTTACACTTACGGACAAAGAAAGGCAGCCGCACTAACACATTTGGTGTTTACATTGGACATAAAATCTGTCATCGCGTGCTTGCGACAAGTGCGACCCTTTTGTCGCAACCAGACATAACTATGTTCGGAGGACCTAAAGATAAAAAAAGCCGATGTCCTACCTCTCGAGGACAGCCAAGCTTATAAGATACAATATTGTAAATTCGAATTACTCACCACCCTTCACGCGTGATGAATGAATAAAGAACAAAGAAGAACAGCTGACCAGCGGCATTAAGAAAACAAAATGGCGACCATCTATTATCGATCTCTCTTTTTTTTAAAGGTAGGTAATTTAGGGTAGTACATATGGGTAGTCCATATGGGTAGTCCATATGGCATTTAGGTAGTCCATATGGGTACTCCATTTAGGTAGTCCATATGGGTACTCCATTTAGGTAGTCCATATGGGTACTTTATTTAGGTAGTCCATATAGGTAGTCCATTTAGGTAGTCCATATGGGTAGTCCATTTAGGTAGTCCATATGGGTACTCCATTTAGGTAGTCCATATGGGTAGTCCATATGGGAAGTCCATATGGCATTTAGGTAGTCCATATCGGTACTCCATTCAGGTAGTCCATATGGGTAGTCCATTTAGGTAGTCCATATGGGTACTCCATTCAGGTAGTCCATCGAGGGTAGTCCATGGACTGGGGGTCAGCGAAATGTACCCACCCTCTGGTGTTCAATAGCCAAAATATAGAACAATTGTTGAGCGAGTAAATGGTAGTTAAATCAGAGTTAATGCTTTAGTATTAATTCACAAGCGGGGGAACCCTGCCTTTAGAGATTACAAGGAAACCTTGAAGTCTTTTATTTGATTCATATAATCTACGATGGGTAAGGTCATTCGAAAGCTATTGCATTTTTCGTTATTACACAATGCGATAAAGAAGTTAGTACATTTCGGGTTGAAAAGTTATTACATTTTGCGTTGAGTGATTTGTTACATTAGGCGTCGATATTAAGGCATTTAATTTTGCGTTAGCTTTCCATTTTGGGGCGATTATTACATTTTGCAGCGTATCATTTAGACTTGCTGAATCAAATTGTAAAATAACCCTCGAAGGCCATCTTAGGTTAGAAGTTTAGAATATGTCTTCAAGTCAGTTAAAAATGGCATTTTCGAAAGACAACCATCTGGAATAATTATGAATGTGAAAAACAGGGCATCAGAGTGTCGTCGGTTGGATTCGAAAATATCGATCTAAGGAAACCAATCAGATCTGCATGAAAAGCCAAATAAGAAACTTACTTAAAACAAGGTTTTGAGTAGATCTGATGAGACCTGAAGTCGGGCACAAGAAAACATTGGACCTAATCACCTTATTATTGTCCAGCCTGCTTGTAAAGTCAGACAAAAGTCACTCTGAATGCTACGCTCTATTGACAGTCAGATATTATTTGCATAAATCACTCTCCTCCTTATTTTCAGTTTCCTATTTCTTTTTCAGTTGATATCGCTGATATTTGAAAGACCGCTTGATAAGACAGACTCCATGGGTGATATGCTACCTTCTAGTGTTCGTAATAGACCCAACCGGCTCAATTAATAATATTGTGGTGTGCCATTCAAACTCTTGGGTAATTACGCCTTGGTGACGCTGACCTCGCACGTAAATCGTAATTTCATATTCGTGGAAGTGGTAAATCATTATTTCAGCACTCAATCATCCTGAAAATCAGTGGACTTGGAAATCACTTCGAATAGTAGAGGTGAACACGTACTCACGGACGCAAGGAATTGCGTGAAATGGATATCTGCTGTCCAATAGATTATTCCTCGGTTAAACGTTAGACCGGAAAATGGTAATTAGGACGTAGGCCGCATTTTCACTACATTTTATCGCGGTTATACAAAAGATTCAACTGAAGACATCTTTTAAGATGTATGCCTTTTAAATGAAAATGTACCACCTCTTAAAGACCCCCCAATTATGTTCATCTAGAATATTTAAACATAAAACTCTGATGAAAATATATTCATCACTTTGGAAGGAGGTAAAGTATGCTTAATTAACTTTTTACTTAAAGGGAAGGTACGGTCTAGAAAAGTTTATCTCAATTAGAAGACTTTTTCCTCAGGAGTTCGAAAATAACAGCCATTTTGTCCAGTTTTCTTTGTGTTAGCGACAACAACGCTTTGAAGTTGCCCATTTTTACAACTTTCGCGGTTAGAAAAACGCCATCTTGGATATTACGTCAGTTCCGACATATAAATAGTCAAAATTTGTTCGGCGCTTTGTCCTTGTTGACCTGTTTGACGTTTTGGGCATTTTTGCTATCTCTTCTACCAATATCGATTCTTGATTCTTAGGAGGTAACTTTCCTTTTTTAGCAGCTTTAGGCTTTCGTGTTTCAGACGTTGGAAAAGAATTGTCTGCACTTCCTTTTAAATATTTCGGGACCATTGACTTTCAATTTACCACGAAAATGGCAGCTGCAAACAACCGAGCTACAACTTGGCTTTCTGTCTTGTCGTCTACAAAATAATATTTAAAAGGATCGTTTAAATTACTTTATACTACGATAAAGAACCTTCAGATTATATTTTTCAAAAGCTATACCATTAAAAAAGGTTTAAGGTCAAAAGATCACGGTTATTTTTAATCTTCGACGATCACGCAATGTCAGCAATCAAAGCGTGGAGAGAGTCGCAAAAAATTCTTACCTTAGAAGTTTTATCTATCGTTCAAACTCACCAGGGTGTTTAGGAAATCTGTTAAACGTACACGTTTCCCTCTCTGACTGGAGATTACAGTCAGGAGTAAAGCACTCAACCATTTTACTAAGTGAGCATTGCGTTACACGACTCAAGACGCCATATTGATAAGTTTGTTTAGAACCCTCCAAAAGTGCCTCCCTGGTAACTTGACGTCACGACTTCGGTACTCTATCGTTGAAATGAGGCGAACTTTCATGTGATTGAATGTCAAAATCATACTAAAATTCAAAAGGAAAAGGTGTAAGCCTCCACAAGCTACCGGAAAGTGAAATATTAAAGAAAGGTCAGCCGGCAAAAATAACCCGCGACGATGGCTTGCCGAACCCTGCAAAACCTAAGAACTGCCAAAACGAAGACTTCCAACGAGATGTACAGGCATGTAAGTTTTCCTTGCTGACCTTCGCTTCGAACTGAAAGCTATGCTTACCTTTTCCATATTCAACACAAATTTCAGTTATTTATTTTATGAACTTTTTCAAACCATTTTATTGTAAGCGAATAAATTGGAGCTCGAAATGGTGGTACACCGTGTGTGGTAAATTCTCAGTCGCCACCCTTGACCAAAGCCGATTTTCAACATCATGTGCTTTTCCAAGCACTGTATGAGTCCACCTAGTAACTTTTCTTTACCCCACTAGTCACATTCTCCTGTGAAAAAGAACTAAGTGACATTTAATACATTGCGAGCAATTAATTAAGACAAGCACGTTTGCGACAACTACAAATTATCGTTCGTCAGGCAGGCGCCCATATGTCACTATATCACATCGATTGGACACGATAAAAATGATATGAAAATGCTTATCTCTTCCAACTAACTGTAAAGATCAATGATATCCAGGTTTTTTTTTTTTGTTTTTTTGTTTTTTTTTTCGAAAACGTTCGGCGGCAAAATAAAAGGAACGGGATGATCTGATGATAACGCAAGAGTTTGAGGATAATGCAAGCAACGAGAAGAAGTTGATAGGTATTCCCAAACAAACTTTCGGAGTAGAAAATAATTTTCATAAATATCAAAAATCGGTCGGGTGTTCGGTCACACTTAAAAGACGAGGTTACCCATGCTTGCATAGTCTCCTTCCAAGCCGTTGTCTGGGCTTGTCACACAACGCTCCCTCCCAGGTTGGTGGGGGAGGAAGCGTTCCGTGACGAGCCCAAACAACGGCTGCGATGGAGACTAATGCTTGCAGTAAGTTCTAGAGTTGTGGGGTTTGTTCAGTGCATTACGCACAATTATTTATGCTTATTACCATTTGAAATCTGTTAAATTGGATGGAATATGGCTGCCAAACGGTAGCAATATTTTTAATCCTTAAATTATTGATTTTATGTAGGCCATATATTTGTGAATTTAAACTTTTTAGATTTAAATTTAAACCTTTTTCATTTAAATTTAAACTTTTTGATTTAAATTTAAACCTTTTTATTTAAATTTAAACCTTTTTTATTTAAATTTAAACTTTTTTTATTTAAATTTGAACTTGCAAAATTTCATTTAATCTTCCTGGGGCGAGCGCGGCCAGACCTCATTCTCATGTGAAGGACGGGAAGAGGACTAGGCTGTGCTCGTGGCATCATGGCGGCAAACAGCCAGTTGGATGTCGGTGAAGAAGTCGAAAGATTTTTAGCGTCTGTTTTCATGGAATCGAGGAAGTTAGATCTTCAGAGAAAAGAAAAAGAATACGAGGAAGATTTTATGGCTGACTTGTTAGCACACCTTGACCTGCTGAGCAAAACTGTTGAGTTTTTGGCTGGAATTTTAGATTGGCCTGATCTTGATATCCAGAAGATCTAAAAAACTTGGAAAAAATTGAAGACGTTTTCTCTAAAATCGAGAGAGAATTTATTACGCTTTATAACTTACATCAGGGGGTGTCGTTAAAACACAATGTCAAGCTTCCGTCGTCTGTTTTAGAAAGTGAAGGTCCGCGTCGAACGAAATTCTACATTCCCAAGGAATTGCTCATAGTATTACCTGGTTTGAATTTCTCTTGGGCCACAATATCAAAAAAATGTTTGGGGTGTCAGGATGGACCATTATGCGACGCGTAGCAGAATATGATTTAGGCCATTTGCAGAAGTTTTCTGTTATTTCTGATGAAAGGATCGAAGATATCATCAAAAACTATATTTCTCGTCATGGCTCTACTACGGGTGAGCCTTTTATGACAGGATATTTTCATTCTTTGGGTCTACATGTACAGAGAAGTAGAATAAGGTCATCTCTCAATAATGTTGATCCCCATAATACAATCTTGAGACGGGGAACAGTTGTATCTAGAAGAAAGTACTTTGTTAAATGGCCAAATTCCTTGAGGCATATTGATGGCCATCACTTTCTTATTAGATGGAAATTTGTCATCCATGGCTGTTGTAAAAGAAATTCAAGAAAAATAATGTTTCTACATTGCAGTACAAATAATACACTCAACAAAATTACTTCAAGGAAGACTAAGATCTGTAGAAATCACTTAAGCGGGTAATTTGTAAGTTTCTAAGTGTGCATCAGAAATTTGTCAAACACAATCGGAGACGAGTTTAATATGATTTCTAATTGAATTAAGTAAAAACATTGCAATGAAAAGAAAAGCTAAATTTGGGTTTAAGGTCATTGTATACTGCAGAGTACAATTTACGATAAAATTTTTCTCCTTTCGGCCAATCAGAATCAGGTAATTTTGTTGAGAATATCATGGGTTGGAAATTATTTGCAACAATTGAAAACTTCCAAATTTCCAAAAAAAATTATTAAATTGCTTTTATTCAAACTGCAATATTAACTGTATACATGACCAAGCTAGGTCACTATCTTTATAACCATCTAACTGATCAAAATTGTATTGAACTAGAAATGAAAACTGGAACTTTTTTCTAAACAATGTCCTCTTGTGGTTATCATGTCCTTATGAGGTTATAAATGCTGATTCCTTAGAATTTTAAATGACCTTGAACCTAACGGCACTGAACTACTAAATCATAATGTGCAGGAGTCAATCCCCACATGTTCTTACCGCATAGGTATTTTGTGCGTATTCTCTATACCAAGATATCTGCTACACTTACACAAATAAATGTCAAACAGCCTTAACAATTTAAATACACCTCATTGCATAAATGTTGGCCTTGGAAAAAAAATATAACTCTAGTACTTTAGCATGTTAGGAATATATTAAAATACAAAAGAAAAATAGGAACGGTTTTCTTTGTATTATTACTAATGTGCTAAAGTTCTATTTCTTAGACGAAGTTTCTGCCAATAGGTGTAAGAAATTACACCTTTTACAATTACCCTTGTAAAATACAAAGTTATTCCATGAATCAGATTTTCATGGTTCAATTGCCCTATAACACTATGAAATGAAATCAAAAAATCCTATTGTTCCCAAGCAATGGAACTGAAATAGACGAAATGGACTTTTGGTTGAATGTTAACACAGCCTCACAATGCACTCATGTGACTATGATACTCAAAAAGCTTATTCTTTGGGGTTTTTATTTTGATTTTGTGAGCCAGAAAAATAGTACAAAAATATCTTCATTGTTCTTGGTGACGACACATTCTCCTATCATGTTAAACTAGTACTAGTAGGGACCTTAAGCAACCACGACGGCGGAAGGCAACGAGGACGTGGAAAAACAAGAGATCTAATTGGCAGAACAATAGCTCAGCACGTTCGTTTTGAAACTTTGTACATTTCTTAGCCGTCCTATGCAAAACAACAACGTGAAATCGCCAAAATTTGCGTCGTCTGCGAACCGAAACCGCGACGGCAAATTATTTTCATTTTCATTTGGAACTCAACGCTACTTTTATACGTCATGCTGAAGTTGAGCTGTGGCGCCATGTTTGAAATTCTGACTAAGAGTAGAAATTCATTTTTTAATCAGTCTTCCTTGGCGTTGCAGTCCTGATTCCTTAAGGCCCCTAGTAACTGATATGTACATCTGATTCAGGCTCACTGTATGACACACCTCTAAAGTGTGTTTGACAGTTACAATTTGTTTCATTATATCCAGACATTCATTTCTTTTGTTTTCACTAGTATCGATAACATTTAGTCCTGCTTTCATTATCGGAGAATACTGAATAGTAGTAGTAGTACTGAATAGTAGTAATAATCTTCTGAAAGATAGGTATAAAGACCATTATCGAGATATTTCATCTTTATTTCGCAGTTCATGAGTCTGATTCACTCCTTTCTTGGTCCCCCAAGGTCTTTTTCCATCTCACCTATGAACTCGACTTCAAAGGTCGTAGTGTAATCTTTAATTCCAGCAAGCACTGAGAGGGTTGTTTGCGAGAGGTTTTGTCGATCAGCACAAATGAAGTTAGTATTATCATAGGCTTCATCACATTGAGACTCGCTTTCAATGTCTAATTTTCTACCAGGGATGAGGCTCTTTTGTAGAAATTTTAATATTTCTGCTGGATCAGTGAGATTTTCAGCGTCAATACACTGAATCAGGGCACTCACTACTTCATGACAGTGGGGTGATGTGGAAAATTCATCCCCTTTATCTTTCCCCATTTCTGCCCCTTTTGTGGTTGCATCTAGAGAAGAGGAACTGGATTCCTGCAAAGGATCATTGAGACCTTTTTCTGACTTCACAATGGCAGTGATAGAAATTTCGTCACTGAGATCTTTTCCATCCACAAGGGCATCATCACAGATAAACTCAAATCCCTGCTTTATTTTGACATAAAGCAGTCCCTGACCAGCCATTTTCTTTACTACAGCATAGCTATATTCAGTGCCTGACCCAAGTTGGAGAGTTGAAATAGCTTTGTGTCTTACCTTGACAAATTCAAAATCATTCATGCCCATCAATGAGTATTTCTTCTTGAGTGAATCGGGAATCTTATTTCTGATAACGTTTTCGCCGTCCTCGTCAGTCAACATCAGCATTCCAGAAGTTAAAATTGAGTCCCACTTCAAATTAGGAGAGCAACCGTCGTCTTGCATTTCTTCATCTTCAAAACAGCGAAGGAGAGCAAATTCTATTGGTTTTTGCTCTTTTGGCTTCATTTTCTTTTCTTTAACTTGCTTATAATTTCCTCTAGATGCAGATCTCAGTCGTTCGCTTCGATTAAGACGTCGGCACAACCCAGAAGCCGAGCTCTCTCTTAGCATATTATTTGCTCTATTCAGTGTATCCTGAATAGAAGAAGTCGAAGACACAGATTGAGGTAAACTCTTGTTACTATCAGCAAGAATCTTTGATGCTTCATTAAGGAGCTTTGAAACTTTATCAAGGTCGGACGAAGAACTTGCCGTCATGATGCCACGAGCAGAGCCTTGTCGTCTTCTCGTCCTTCACATGAGAATGAGGCTTGGCCGCGCTCGCCCCAGGAAGAATAAATGAAAATTTTCAAGTTCAAATTTAAATTAAAAAAGTTTAAATTTAAATAAAAAAAGGCTTAAATCTATATAAAAAAGTTTAAATTTAAATAAAAAGTTTAAATTTAAATGAAAAAGGTTTAAATTTAAATCAAAAAAGTTTAAATTCACAAATATATGGTTTACATCAAATCAATAATTTAAGGATTAAATATTGCTACCATTTGGCAGCCATACTGCAACTAGTAATATCTGCTTGATGCGTCTGGTCGAGAAACAAAATTATCTTTAATCTATTAAATTTTCTGTCTTATCACAGTTTCTCTACAACCTCAATGACCGTACAACATGTGAAATAACAATTTTTTTTTCTTAAATGGGTATGCAACTGTGCGTTCGTTTGTGGCTCGGACAGTTGCTGAGTGGTGATTTAGCATCTGAAAAATTCAAGCACTTCAAAGTGAGACTTCTTGGAAACGTCAGATTTATTGATTTACACTCTACCATTAAAATAGAAAATTTGGGATCAAACGCATTAAGTATTGATAACTCAAGAAAGTAAAGATGAGGATATAAGGTATGACATCTCTGATTTACGTCCGGCTCTATCTTTTTCTTTAGTTCTGAAAAGCCAGAAGATTCTTCAATTATGCACCCATATGCGATATTTCCTTTTTTCTCCGATCCGATGTTTATCACGGTTGTAATACCTTTTAACCCTTCCAATGCAGCTGAGTTAAAAATATTCATGACTGAACCATGTTCTGACTCATGACACCAAAAGAATGATGTAAAACCAAATTTTATCTGGAAGATAAGTTTTAATTAAAAAGGTAACTTAACTTACAACAGAAGAGATCAAGAAAGGGGGCCGCATTTGAAACGATTTTAAACCAATTTTGACCTTTCTAGAATAGTGGGACTGTGTCTTTTTGGGTTGATCACGAAACAGACGTCTTTATTATGACTAGAAGCCCCTTTAGTTGCGTTAAAAAAAAAATTAGTTAGCCCAAACCAACCCTCATTTCTCCAACTTATCATGTCCCAGACAACGAGAGAACCCCTTTTGTCAGTTTCGTTGTCATCTTCATCGGAATCGTTGCTTGATGGAAGTGATTTTTCTTCGCAAGGTTCAACCGTACCTGCAACTTCCATTTCTTTAAACCACGCTAGCTAAGTGCGATGTTTTATTACGCACAGTAGAGCTTGGGGAAGAAAGAATTTATTCGTTGTTAGTCATCAGTTCAAGAGTATTTCGAGGCCAACCACAACAAAACTGCAATTGGCATATAAGATTTGCATGCGTCAATTAGGACTTTCTAACGATATCACAGTTTTTTACGACAACAACTGCTAATAGACGGAACCACTTAAAAAAAACGGATTTCAGTTATTTTGAAATTTCTTTTACCGAAATTGGATTTTACATATGATAAAATAAAAATAAAAAATAATAATACGCAACATATGTCTTTTTGTAAAACGGCGCGGGGTGAATAATGATGCTTCTTAAAAGGTTAAGACATCCACTCCGACAAGATTGTTGATTTACATGCGCTTTTGTCATATCTGTTTGCTCAGCCATCATGTCACATGAGGGAAACGTCATTCCCTTTAAACAGCTCGGTAAAGAACTTACACTCTCATTGCCTTTGCTCATTTCTGCTCACACTTTTAATTGAGCCACCAAGGCAGCCACAGAGCTATACGCCAAACTACACTGAACCTGATTCAATTGTGGATCATGCAAGCGTCATTCTTCTGATGTAACTTGACTCCAGGCAGGAGCTTCATATGCTGTAGTTCAGTCTCTTGATGATTTGCATACCCGCATCAGCTTTTATCTTGAGGATGAAAATAAAAATGGCGCTAACTATAGTTGAAAGATAGTTAAGACTCTCTGATTTCTTATTATGAGGCCCACTTCCTAGGTTTGCCTGATGCTTCAATGATTCCTCAACCATATAAGTGCTGCAGGCTAAAAAGAACGATTTACATAACCCGAATGCTAATGTAACACTAACTATGGAGACTTAAAATAATTCGCTCATGTTAAGCTGAGCTGGTGTTTATGGAGTTTTTTCAGGTCTATTTCAACATTCAGTCAGCCGGCCATACGAATGTTAGCTGTCGCAATATCTTATCCAATTTTTCTTGTTTAATTATCATAGAGATCTTTTCTCAATTTGCATTTAACGAAAGAGAGTTTACGAGGAACTTTAATTTTTCAAATTAGCTTCCGTTCTCGCAAAGTTTTCTCCTGTTTTACGCCTAATCAAACACGCGAAGAAACTTCGTCTCACAGGCTGAAGACAAATATTTGGGTAGTACGGCGTCAAATAATTTCGCAGATGCAAGTTTTGAAGATAATTTTTCAAAAATGTCTTTCCTATATCATAGCACGGCGTAGCACCAATAACTCAAGCACAGAAACGAACTATTTAAACGTGACAAAGTGATTCTGGCTGCTTCTTTCGATATCGTTGCGACATGATCTACTAAAAAAAAAATTTAAAAAAATTGCTGTATTCCTTAATTAAAAAATTCAGGATATGTAAAGCTTCAAAGTGTCTCTGTCAATTCACCAGCCATCATACTTTAATCTAACTCTTTTATCAGCAGTTGTGCCGATAAAGACTTTGTACCTAAGAACTGACATAAAGGCCAAAATTGAGAAGAGAATCTTGAAGTTAAATTAAAGAAAATGACGATACGACACTATGTCGATTCAGTTCATAAAGGAAAGCTTTTAATTTGTTATCTGCCCTACTAAACAATTGTTTACTCACGACAGACCCTGTTGGGTGCTAAAATCGACAAATCGATGTCGAATTTCCATAGGCGAAAATAAATATATCGGGATGAAAATTAAGTGAGTTTAATGCCTATACGGAAAGTTATGTTTTCAGGCATATATTCCTTATTCGATATTCGCCCGCTATTTCAACATGGCAGTACATATTTCAGAGCCGTATAACAATTTCAAAGTCATATCTCTGTGAAATAAAACAAGGGAATTATCTGCATGCAATGAAAATAAGAGACAAGGTTATGTGATAAGAATTAAATTGACAAGTTTTAAAAAAGCAATTTTGACATTGGAGTGATCTGAAATACGTTGTGCGCTTTCTTCTAATTACGTATGCTAAGCCGAAAACGCCGTGAAGTGAAATGTTGACGCCATACCAAGTTGTCCTGCAACCTAAAAGGTTGTTTTAATAGGCTGAGTTGTGCAAGGATCCTGTGGCGAGTCCTGTTTTAATTTCTAGTCTTCGAGTAACTCCTCTAATGCAGGTAAAACTGATATTTTCGTTTCCTTTTCCTTCCATCAACGAAGTTTACGAGCGATTTCTATTTCACAAACACTAACTGATGTTCTCAGATAACGTTTAGGCTGAATAATATATGGAAGTTTTACCGAAAAACGGTTCATCTTTGTTGAAAAAAAGGCTCTTGTAAGTTTTTCAATCTTTCAATTATTACACTTCAAAGATGCCTGGGATTTTACGTTTTCATCCATTGGTTCAACTAAACCAACAACATTCTGTAAGGAATTTGTCTACACTTTCTGTGCATTGTAACGATCCTTGGAAACCATCTTGGGATGAGAAAATTCTAAGCCTTGTGTTACAGGAAGCCTTTCAGTTAAATTATTATTTTCAATTATTAGACATAATTGCGTTCTGTTTGCACAGTGCATTATTTTTTCTCGAGCTAGTGGATTCTAATGAAGGTCTGTCATCGACTTACAGGAGGTTAATTACGTAATTAGACCAGGAGGTTAATTACGCATTTAAATGTGTTTTGAAATACGGAGCACCTGCATCACCTCCACAAAACTTGAGAAACTGCAAAGTCGCCTTTTTGAACTAATCTTGAATTTCCGCGCGTAGGACAGGTTTCCAGCTTGTTTTTATTGTTTTTGTTGTTGTTTTTATTCCCTAAAGTTGATGAATCAAAATCATTGGAGAAATCGAAGAAAAAATTGGTTTAAATTATAGGAACGGACTGATAATGGCCGTGTTTGTTATATGATCATTTTTGTCGATCGCATACCATTTTGAACATTACCTAATGTAGATATCCAGTACAACAACCTCTCGACGTAAACTTTCTTTTAAAAGTTGCTCCAAACAGAGTGCGTTATCTTTTACTGTCTTATCGGGTAGAGTTTACGTTTAGGTGCGTGTGAAATTCCCAAGATGACAGCATGTTGCCTCAAACGCCATTGACAATCGGTTAGAGTGAAGGCGTTTGTTATGGTGGGGATTAGAGTTTCATGTAATATTTCCTAATTCGATGGATAAAGAAGCAATTATCCCTAGATTCATTACGTTATGGGTTACATCCTTACAAAAATAGTATAACCCTCACACACATCATGTAAAATAAGACTTGCTTCAAAGCGAAATAGCTACCAAACGGTGTTCGTTAGTTTGACCTCTGCCGCATTTGAGCTTTAATTAGTTTTTAGTGACTTTCAAAGCGGAAGACACAAGCCCGTGTTGTACGTGGATGGACTATTAATATGAGCCATGTTGGATTTCAATTCATTTTAAGCCCCACACATATAAGCATTTAAGTTTGATATTCCTGTCCGGCTGTCATGAGGAGATGCGTGCCCGATACCCGCATTAATATTCAAAACAAATCATCTTGAAATGTTAAAATAGAGGACTGATCACGATTAAACTCAGTAGTTCATCAAGTTCATCAGGCTCGGGCTTTTGAATTTTCAAACCATTGGACGAGGGAAGCAAGGTTGTCAAGCTTGTCTAGAGGTATACGGTGTCTCTTAGTCTACATCAACCTGAAGAAACACTTGGATCATTGAACTTGAAATGTATTTATTTTCCTTATTTTCCCTTCCTTTAGAGCTAAGAGATTACAAGTCTATAAGGTGACAGTGGTCTTCCATACATTCTATCGCAGGTACATAGCAATGTATTATCAAAAGACAATTAACGCCTCTAAACTCAATAATTTAGAGGGGAATAAGTTGATGTTGAAAAGCGAATTCAAGGGGAGATCGATTCTCTGTTTCCAAAACAATTCTATACATGTGCCATTGACGGTGTCTTTACATACTATATCGTTCATTATCTCAAGTGCTATTTTTGTTCTACCAGGTGTTCAACTGGGAATGAAAGATAAAGTGAAATGAAATCGTTATTGCTACTGCTTCTTTCTGATAATCTGTGCTAACTTAGAGTCTAAACCTAAGCATTACCTTCACTTTGATTCTTAGATTCATTATCAGTCACAAAGTTATAATTATTTATCAAGAAACTCGTAATGTGTTTTTGCTTGCCTGTTCCTGTTTCCACCAATTCCTTCCGGCCTTTCCACTACTCCATTGACGTCCAGGAACATCGGTCTAAACCAGAGTGAGCTTGATTTTAAAAAAAGTTCTTACAAGTTTTTCTCTATAAATTCTCAATCGATTCCTCTCACTGCGTGTGGTTCATTTTATCTTGTAAACGAGGTTGCTATCAGATAAGATTTAAGGGGCTAGGCTGTTAACTCGTGATTCGTCAAATAGTAATATCAGGGTCATCTAATCTAACAACAGATCTATCTTATCTAGCAACAGAAAAAGAGAAACCGAAGATGGCGTTAAAAGAGACCGAGGTGGTTATCCTCACAGTCCTGTACGTCATCGCGATGCTCGTAGCATTTTCGGGGAATGGTTTCCTCATCTATATCGTGTGGAAGAAAGCTGAAGTAAGATCGCTGACAAGCTTCATGTTCGTCAACATGGCCATCGCTGATTTGCTGGTGACGTTGGTTGTGATGCCCTGGTCGATTGCGCAACTCTACACAGACGGTTTATGGATGATACCAGGAATATTGGGAGACATCACGTGCAAAGTTATCGTATACACTGCCTATGTCACTATAACAGCGTCCATCCTCTGCCTGACATTCATGGCAGTCGATAGGTACTATGCCATTGTTCATCCCTTCCGCCGCCATCTTTGGTTCCGAAAGCCTAAACTGACAGTACCATTTATTTGGATCGTGTCATTGGCTTCTATGTCCGTTTTCCCTGTTGTACAAACCGTGGAAGAGCGCCATTCCCAATGCATGCTATCTGTTTACGTTTTGGGTGATC